>NC_135502.1:38988059-39140559 GCF_052857255.1 Amblyomma americanum
ATATAATGGCGACGAACCAATAGGTTTGTTGATTGGGGTCATTTTTTGTTACCATTCATCTTCTTATTCATTAACGGTTCGTACAAAGCAGATGGGGTAGCAAAGAAATTGTATACAAACTTGCACAATAGTCAACCTGTTTTGGCACACGCTCTGGCACCGCAGTTAAGAAATTTTCGGCGGTTGAAAGAACAGGACAAAAGAAGACTTTGCAAGCAACGTGTTTGATAGGAACGCTGAAGAAAGGTGGGAAAAAGGAAAGACAGGTGCGAAGATACAACGACCGGGGTTTCCCTGAACACGTCGCTAATATGTGCTTAGTTATCCCGCACTTTTTCCGGTGCAGAATAAACGGCAAGACGTACATCCATGTTATGTCACACTTCTGACCGCCCCCTAAAAATTGCACCTAATTTGAGAGAGGTACTCTGAATGTTCTTTTTGCAATCTTCAATTTTTACCGCTCTTTGTTCATCGGAATCGCAGCTCACAATTCTATTTTTTTGTTTCATCCTTGACTTCTGATAGAGACATATGTGCCAAGCTTCTTTAAATGAAATATGAAACTTTTGCACAGTACGAGCGGTTCCTTTGACATTACGAGCGAATAAATGGGTGGAAACGCCGAGCAGCATGTTATATTACATCCTGTATTACTGAGCAATTGGGGAGAGTTCTACCTATTTCTTGGCTTCGGACCGTTCAACTCTCCTCGAACGAGATTTTCTCCATCGGCTAAACATACGGGGTGTTTCAGCGAACACTTTCAAAAATTTTCAAAAATAGGCTTTTCGGGGTAAAAATATGGCTTTTGCGGCATAGTATTACCAGCGTTGGCGGACTCCAGAAAACCAGTGAATCGCCTTAAGTAGTAAGCTGGTTAACTAATTTTTATAATTAACTTTTAACTAGCAGAGTTGGGCGCCTAACTGCAATTAGAGATTTGTAGCCGGTCGCTAGTAATAGCTATATCAGTGTTTAGAATTTCGAAAACGCGATTACCCTTGCCGCTGTGACTCGATAAAATCTGGCTTTTTCGACTAGTTACGTGCACTAGAGAGGTTGCTTTGCCTGCATGCTTTCAGAAGCGCATGTATTTTCGCACGATGCAGCCAAACTTTCTCAAGCCACAGCGACGAGGGTAATCGCGTTTTCGAAATTCTAAAAAGTGATATGGCTCTTACTAACGACCGGCTACAAATCTCTAATTGCGAATAGGCACCTAATTCTACTAGTTAAAAAGTTAATTATTAAAAATAAGTTAACCAGCTCACTACTTAAGACGATTCACCGGTTTTCTGGTGTCCACCAACACTGATAGTACTCTGGCGCAAAAGAAATATTTTTACCCCGGAAAGCCTATTTTTTGAAAATTTTTCAAAACGTCCACTGAAACACCTGGTATACGCCACACTGAACCCCTCCACCTGCAGTGTAACTTAGCTGCTGCTTTCACTCTTTCATATGAGTGGCCTTCTTAACACAGTGCGTATGCGTCCTGTGTCGTCCGCACTCGCCAAGGTCAAGGCTGAACCAGCGTCTTCTGTAAATAGGCGTGAATAAAAAGCCAGCACTTTATTCTTCTGGAAAGAGCAGACCAGAGAGCTCCATCCCGCCTGATCCCATTTGCCGTTTCGCAATTTTTGCCCTTCAAGTTCGAAGTCAGCTGCGGGGCTCCTAGCTGGCTCTATATAGCACCCTACTTTTCTTTCAGGGCACGTCCCGCCGTTACTGTTCCAAGCTTAATGGCACCAGTGCCGCTCACCAGGGAGAGTTGATTTGCATGCACTGACGTATGAGGCTACAACGGCAGACAGTGGCGCGAAGTGAGTGGTCGAGGGAAACGGAATGCATGGAGCTTCGGGGCACGACACTTGCTCAAGGTCGAAATACCGGAGTATACAGAATGGCAAAATGCATGCTTCGCTTCAATATGCTAACGGGAAATGCCCGCTTGCTGTTCCCGCGCGAGGCGTGAGGCAAGAAAGAATGCCCCGGGCTGATGCGACGCTACGGGTGATGCAATACTGACGAACACGCTTATGTCGCATTTATGGTATTTCTTTCTTCTTGCCTGTGTTTTCGTTACTCACGCTCACGGGAAGGAGTAAAACTCCGGTTCATATCCCGCAGGAGGAAGTGTTAACGAAACTCCGATACTTTTCGCCTTTCCTTGGGGCGAAGAAGTCCCGCCAAAGGACGATATTTCTTTCATTAGCATTTTTTTTTCGTTGCTTGTCAAACAATGCTGAACTGACCAACCGACCGACCGACCGACCGACCGACCGACCGACCGACAAATTGGTGGAGTAGACAAGGGCCGGGAAATTATGCGCTCATTGTGACATACGTATTAGATAATTAGATACTATTGAATAAAGTAATTGGTTGATTGATTACCTGATTTTATTACTTGTCTTGATTTATTTATTTTTTTTATTTATTTATTTATTTATTTATTGGTTTATTGGTTGATTGATTTATTGGTTGGTTGGTTGATTGATTGATTGATTGATTGATTGATTGATTGATTGATTGATTGATTGATTGATTGATTGATTGATTGACAGCGGTGGACAATGCCACGTGTGCTGCCGAACGCTGTAGGCATGCTCAGACATATTTGACTGCAAACGCTGTGACTCGAGGCGGCACTCTGCTTACTAACGGTCACAAAACATTGAATATTAAACTGTAAGAAAACTTCATGCCTGCAGCTCTGGAGTATACAAGGCTCAGTTTGACAGATCTGGTAAGAGCAGCCGGCTGGAAAGACATGAGGAGCTGAAATTAAAACTGATCCACGTAGGTTTAGCCTAATACTGTTACGAGAACCTATACGCATTGTTTTTGCCCCAGGCAATCGAGCCTCACGGGACTGTTATACGTTCATGCTAGCTCAGGCACGCCATTTCCACATTTTTTTCCTGCCTGCATATTTGTTGTCCTGGTTTCGGAACGGAAGCCTCTTATGAAGTAAACCCCTGAAAGCATTTCCGCTATCGGACCGGCGACTGGTGACCAGGATTCGCACGTCCCCTGCGAGCCCGCGAACGAGTTTGTTGCCGGTCATGTCCTGCCGGCATGGGAGTCGGTAAATGATCGCTTTCGGCGGCCCACTAATGGGATAACTTGTTTGCGTCGATTGAACGTCTAATGTTCACAAAGACACAAAAATTTCATTCAAGAATTTTCCTTCAAAGCATCTTCAAATACGCCCACAAAGAGGTTATCCATTTATTCCCCTATGTATGTGTTGTGTGTATTTGCCTCCCTGCTCTTGTCCTGCGTCTGTTTCGCTGGTTGCACCATTGCGCACTTCGTTAACGTGGCAATAACGGCAATTGTGCGAATTTAGAAAACGTGGTTGCCCCCACCTCTGTGGCCCAACAAATTTTGGCTATTTCGACGAGTCACGTGCAATGGAGAGGTTGCTTTGCCTGCAAGCTTCTCGAAAAGGCATGTATTTTGGCGAGATATGTAGCCAAAATTTGTTGGGCCACAGCACCGAGGGTAACCGCGTTTTCGAAATTCTAAAAACTGGCATTGATATTACTTACGATGGGCTACACGCCTCTCAATAGTTAAGTAGCCTCACAGTAATAGTTAAAAAGTATATTATTCAATATAGTTAACCAGCCTGCTAGTTAGCACAGATTAGCTGTGTACTGATGCACTACACCGCTGAAAATGTTATGCCGAAAAAAGCGCTATTTTAACTCAAAAAGCCTATTTTTAAATATTGTGTGAAGTCTTAGGTGAAACACCCTGTATACAAAAAGCCATCGGGGATGTTCCAGTTCTTCGCTAACTCGTGTCCGGCAATGCACCGACTTCTGGAGCACCGGCGCGTTTCAGAAACCATTTAGACGCTTCCGAACGCAAGTTTCTTAGGGGGCTGCCGTTACTCGTTTGCTTAACGCCTAGTACAAATATTTTACTGTCAATTCTGCTTTTGAACGTCTTGGCTTCCGTGCACGATGTCACGCTTAATTGAGCTCTTAGCAGCGCCACGTTAACTTTTGCGACAGCTGCATTCCACGTCGTCAAGCTGTTGTTTGTGTTTCCTTAACTGCAAGACGGACAAAAACTGCAAGCAGGTACGAAACGCTTGGCCTTTTTTTCCGCTTTGTAGAAAAGACCTGTCCGACGCAAAATCCAAGAGAAAGTTTCAGCTCCAAACTTCTCGGTTTTCTATAACGCCTTAAGCCTTTTTTTTTTTTTTGTAATGCAACTTTCCCAACTAGCCCAGTTTACTACATTTTCCCGATGTAGAAAGGCTCTGACGAAACACGTGCCGCATAAATTTGAATGAAACCGTTTTTATTAAATCTGCATATACCAACAGTTTCAACACAAACATTTAGGTTTAGAACCTTGAAGTTTTGTATACTGGGAATTTCTGAAAAGCGCAATTTCAACATTTTAATGCTGTCTTTTCGAACTGACGGCCAACTTTAACAAAAATAGATATCAATGCCTTTTAAAACGCAACTATTTATGGCGCATTAAATAAGGCAAAACACACATCTTTAACTACATTCTATGTGAAGCGTAACGTCAGTCGCCTGAGCTTTGCAAAAAAGCCGCATTTCTAAACGTATGGCAGTATGAAATACTAGTATTAGCTTACAGTAGCTGATATTCAGATGTTGTTTATCTCCTGTAATCTAGACAGGTTCACTCCACAAACCCACTAAGCCTATATTTCGGAGAACTCCGTAAAATATTTATACGAGCGCCGTGCCATATTGATTTGCACTTTTGTATCTCCCTCTGCATGTGGTGCGCCGTTCCGTTCGTTGCACCTGTCATTAGTGGTAGGAATTGTGTTCCCTCAACTGACAGCAGCACTAGACGAAGGCATCCATTCTGTGGTTTCCAGCGCACTTTATTACCGTGCATATCAGTAGCCGAGCGGGCAGCATGGATAAGGACAGCCAAGAGCAGCGCTAGACGACCTGGTTCTTGTGGAAGAAGAGTTTGAGCTCTCTGGAGATTCACCGGCGACTTGCGGAAGCGTGTGGCGAGAAGGCAGCATTCCGAAGAACCGTCTTCTACTAGGTGGAACGCTGGAAAGCCCTCCGCGTGTAAACAGCGGAAGGAGCCAGTTCTGGACGGCCGCCTAATGTGATAACGCCCGCCAATATCGCTGCAGGACTGCTAGTCTCCTACCCAGTGGAAGACTGCTCTTCGGGATGCTGCCTTCTCAGCACACGCCGCCACAAGTCGCCGGGGAATTTCCATATAGCTCACACCCTCCATCTACAAGAACCGTGTCGCCCGGCACTTGCCTCACCGGTCACTCACTGTCCATGCTGTCCGCTCGGCTGCTGACATGCACGGCAGTAAAGTGCGCTGGCAACCATAAAATAAGTTCCACCGACTCGTGCCGCCGTCTGGTGGTGAAAAATAATCCCCACTACTAATGACAGGCGCAACCTATAATACGTCATACCACGTGCTGCGGGAGATACGAAAGTGAAAATCAATGTGGTACAGCCCTCTAATATCATACTTTATTTTTAATTAATTTAGGCGCCAAACATTCAAGCACGGGGCACTAAATACATTTTTTAAATATGCACTGAAAGAAAAAAGTAAAAATGCAAACTCTCGGGCATTCAGTAGATGGCGCGCATTACAAATGCAGACTGGACAAAAACGGCGAAAATAGAAGACTGGATCGAAGTAACTCAAACAACACGTGCGTCTACCTTCTTCGTTCCTTGTCTCGACTATTGTTCATTTTCGCCGTATTTGCTTAGTGTGTTGAATTGCCAAGTCACCCAGCATCGAATACAGTCACAAATGTATATCGGGCATAGTCTGCTGACAAAAACCAGGCGCGCCAGATCGATTCTCCCGCCACTATGGAGCCAACAAAAAACTCTGCTTCATTTAAATGATAATTGGAGTCCTCGTGCACAACGGCACTGCGCACGTTCGCCTGTCGAAGCGTCTAAGGACGCCAGAGGGCTGCACATGTCAGCTTGCAAAGCGATTCGACAGCCATGGTTCAGCCACCGACGCCTTTCACGCGAACTCTAGCGAATATTTTTTTCAAATATCTGGTCCCAGACGTAGACAAACTGTTGGGCCACGCCAGTGTGCGCGCGTGTATGCGTGCGCTCGTGTGGCATAACACATGCAGGTCACGTGAGGTGGGTATAAGGTAACTAAACTACATGTAAGCGAAATTAAAAGGGAAACTATGCATTAAAAGGTAGGAGTCTTATTTAAGTTGGAATACGAAAGTGTTGCAGAGCTGCAAACACAGCTTACCCTAGCTGCGCCTCTCATGGTTGGCGTAGACTCAGCACCTCCGTGCGTGTTAGCTTCGTTGATAAAAACGACATATTCCAAAAAATGAACAAAAAATAATATGACTGATGCATTCAGAACGCTGAGCTTATTAAGATATATATCAAGTTCTACAGCTTTGTTGCTTGTGTTAGTAAATCGTGCTCTCAATTCTTGCCAAAAGTAGCAGCTTTTTTTTTTTTTGTAAACCTGGCCGAACAGCAAAAATGCACTCACCACTAAAACCCATCAAACCATTTCCTTTCGAGATGGAGTTGGTCAATGTCTCAAACTCTTAAAAAGCTCTTGCGGCCGACGGTTTCTTTCTTCTTGCATAATGAGCTGTAGATCTGAATACTGCAATCAAATTTGGTAGCTATCTTTGCTCCCATCTGGTTACTGGACTACATGCCATATCTAACCCTCGGTCAGCTGCTTGCACAATATTTCCTCGCAAACTCAACCTGCTCTCCCCACTAATACTTTCCCAATGGCCGAGTATATTATCAAAACAAAAGAAGAGAATTTACTGCGTTAACAAGATGCATAACCGATCAGCACTTATGACTTTGAGGGTCGCCACTTTGGATACGATACAATCTAATCGAATGCGGTCCGTGTTTCTTTTCTTTCCTGCACACTAACGTCTACCACTGAAAAGTAAAATTAAAATAGCGACTTTGCAGGTATTCAACTTTCGCTTCAAGCAGCGTTAGATTTTTTGCACGGTACTAAACGGCACTGCTCCAAGAACCCAACAGTATCTTCTGGGACTTGTCACACAATACCGCTGCTGCTAGTTTATCACGACGCATACTCGGTGACAGGTGATGAAATATTCCACCATATCTGGCTATATGAGAAAAAAAAAATGAGCGAAGAACAGACAGGCTCGAAACGGCAACGACAGAGCAAAGGACGCCTGAAAGGGCGCAGTGGGGAGGTACAGGACGATTTCCGCACCGTATGTAAATTACGAATCGATCGATTTCATTCGTCCGGGGCTATTGCTTATGTTCCATCGATCGTACCGTGGGGCACCATGACATTGCTTAACTTCATATACGGCAATATTGTACGCATATATTGAGGACTAACGAGAGATATCGCTTCCAGCTGAGCAAAACGGTGGCTTAAAGGAAACAATTTCGCTTCACTACATTGCGGGTGCATTCTGGTGTTTTGAGGACTACGGCGTACAAAATGGTGTGTTGTGGACTATCGGTACTGCAAATCAACCACAAACTTGCAGCGATGGATATGTTTGTTCTTTTCCTTCGAGGAGTGCATTATTTTTGTTGTCCAGTTAATGAAACCCATATGCACACTTCTATAAAGCAGCCACTCGAATGTAATGAAACTAAGAGCAGGAATAGTTTTTTTCTTGAGACTCACTTCTGTCGCTCAGTTGGTTGGGCCCACTCACGCACTCCTTAGAGCCATTCATTCTTTTCTTAAAATAAAGTTGTGCCTCCTCCTCCTTAGATTATGCGCGGTGTCAATCTTTACTTCGTTCCTTCTCTCTTTCTTCTTTCTCACCTCTTCTTTATTTTCATTTCATTGGCTCCTCCCCTGACGTTGCACGAGTCCACCTTTAGTGAGAAAGCTAATGCACATTACATTTCTTCACGACCTGTTCCGTCGAGACATGTGTACTATGTACAGCCAACCAGATTAGCTCGTATGAACTAATATTTTCCCAAGAAACACACACACAAAGTGCGCAGCTTTGAATGTCGTCCCGTTTTCTAGACAGAGAGTTTTGTTTTCAGGGAAAGCACTAACGAACAATACTCTTAGACACGCATGCAATTAAGCACATACACACACGCATACGACGTACACAGTAGCATGGACTGAACGCACACGTACACAAAATACAATTTCGTCGTCTTCACTATATTTACGCAGCCGTGCGCGCAGGTTGTCCTTTAAAAAAATCTTTGAGAATCAAAACTTGGCAAATCAACTGAGCACGTCGTTAATCACGAATGGGATCGATGTGCGCACTTTCCCGCAAAGCAGGAGCGGGCTGGAAGTTTGGCTTTCTTCTTCCCCCATGGGCACGCCGAGTGAGTCCGGCGGACAAGAGACGGATCCCAGTTTGGAAAACACTCGAGCCGGGACAATCTTGTCGTCTTGGTGGGCTCCGAGTGTTTGCTTTTCTCCGCTTCGTCTTTTTGTTTTTTGTTTTCTTCTTTCTGTCAAGCCCGAGCGTTCGTCTCACGGCTCGGCCTCTCGCTTGGCTCCCGAAGGTGCCGGCCGACCAGGGAAATACAGCAAGAATCGGTGCGCTGCGATTCACTCGAATGCGGAGTCGGTCTGAGGTTGAGTGGTGTCGGCGCTCGCTCCAAGTGGTGTCCGCCTTTCGCAGCGTGTCCCTGCGGACAGCGCACTACACGCACAAAGAGCAGCGTGATAAGGCTTTCGCAAGCCGCAAGGAAAGCATGTCTTGAAACTGCAAACGGAGGGGAGCCCTTGCTCACCAAGTGGAAGGGGAAAAAATATGGTCACGTTCTCTTCGATATAACCTGGAGTTTTACTAATAAATTCTCTTTATTCCGTGTTTTCTAATCAGTGCCAACTGGAGAAGGTCCTCAGAGGACTGCAGTTTTTAACCATCGAACCTCATCAAAGTCTTAACTCTTCGAACGTATTTTTTAAATTTTTATGTAAGTTATAATTGATTTTGACTGATTTTAAACCTGGTTTCTTTATCTTTACCAGAGATGATAAGACTATATACCAGCAGCATAGAGCTCATGATTAATGTTTACGTTTCTTAACAAACAGGCAGGCCTTGTTTCAGAAAAAAACAACTTGTGAACACACGCCGTCTGGGATGTGTACTAACAAAGTAGCACTGTGTATTGCGTGAAAGTGCCGTTTACAATGCTTTATTTCAGCGAAACACACTGTAGGATTACTTAGTTATTTCTAATCCGGTGTTCGACGATAAAAGCCGACGTGTAGTAATCCTTTTGTTTCATGTTTGAAATCAAAAAATCGCGCTGACCTAGACTACTAGTCCACTAGACTACGTGCTTACTACATAGATTAGCACATTTGTTTACGGATTAGTTTTATTCAAAAATTAAAAAAACACGTTTAACTTCAGGAGTGCTTGCGTTACACTGCGTATTCTCAGTTCAGTCACGACAGAAATGCATATTTCTTTAACGCGCGACGTAAGAAGGTCTATGACGTGACATTACCTACAATAAAGCTTCTTACCCGCTGGCTGGCACCACGCGCAAACCGTCGACTCCAATGCATCTCACCGCCGTTCCCAACCCACAACATCCGTGGCATGTTGGGAGGTCAATGGTAGAAACATTGCTAGAGCGCCGAACTTGGCGTTGAAAAAAAAATGTATACTCTGGTTCCATCTGCTTTTGTTTGACTAAAAGCATTCGCCACCACAGCTAGAACAGAATATTTTGACTTCACATTTCAGGCACTTTCATGAATATTTTTGTTTTTGTTTTTTGGCTGGACTTTGGAAGTTCGGGCTAACTTTTTGGGGAACAGCACTGCCACTCCTGCTGCAGTGAAAATCGATCGCACATCCGCTCCGCCTGCGTGGCGCGCTTACACATCCTCGGCTCGGCTCACGGCTCACAGAAAGGGGGGCGACGGAAAATAAAATACGACGCGGACGCTGGACACGGGTCTCCGGGGGTGCGCGCGTCCTCCTTTTCACAGGAAGCCATGGCCGGGAAGCGGAAGTTGGGGAACGGGGTTTCCGGTTGAGTCGGCCCTTTTCTTCCTGTCACTGGAGTGATCAGCACGGTGTGTGGGGACAGGAACAGGAGCGCCGAAATGGCCCCCCATTCGCCGGGCTGTCGCCGGTATGGGCCACTTCTCGCGGCTACCTCTTACGACCCTCCTGACGCTCCATGTCCGCTTTCATTTCCTGCGGCCCCAAGTGTTCGAGTATTCAGGCCTGCGCGATTCCCGCTCAGATCGAATTTTCTGTACCTCATCTTTCCCTTTTCTCGTGGTCGGTATAAACATCACTATAATCGCAACTATGATTGGGACTTGGATTTTCAAGAGCTCACAGACAGCCTGCAGTAATGGTTTCATGGCATTAAATGAAATAAGCGTAAGAAAGAACCACAGAACACAATTTCGTTCACGCTCTGCAGTTTTATATTTGTCTTCTAATTTCCCACGGAAGTAGAAAGATTTGGAAATGGTGGGCGGCGTTCATCCCGTGTCTAGGTACTCAAAAGCGAGCTGATAATTTACAATTCATTTTTTAAAATTTCAATTCCCTCCCCTCGTTGCGACGTCTGGTGCCGGTTTCTTCCGAGAATCCTGCCGTTCGAAGTCATGCAGCTCGGGTGACATCGGTTCAAAGGAGCTGGCATTGGTTTGTCAAGAAATGTCGCAGCCTCTCATTTCGAGAAAAAAAATGCAACGACGTCGGAAGACGTAACTTGCGAATCAGGCATGCGGGCGAAAGGCCAGTTTATTGGCGGTGGCTAGTTGCTATCTATCAGTCCAGCCGTGGCGGGGGAGCGATTAAGGCACAATCAGAGTAAACAACCGAGCTGGGCGACGTGTTCACTGGCAGAGCCTTGTCCCAGCTTATAAAAGAAGCTGTAGGCTGCGTCATGTTAGAGGCTGGGTAGAAAACCATCTGACATTCTACAAAGAAAAAAACGACACCGTTGCAGGTGTTACCTTGCGTGCCACGCGGACTCTATATATGTACCAATTGTGAAATTAGCAGCAGCAGCTGGAACATTGTACAGATAGTAGATGAATCCGAGATAAGAGTACTCCCCTCTCCACACAGGTTCAGGTGGAGAAGAGAACCTCGGCCGCACCACTTATGTATCGCGGGTTATGTAGTAAAACATTGCTAATCCGACCCAACTATATAAACGTTTATTCCTACTCAACACCCGTCAATAATCCGGACTGCCACCAGAGTCCCTTAAAACGCCCGTGCGCTGGTTATTCAGACGCACAGGCGCTGGCATCAGTCAATTCGGACCGACTCCCGAAGTGGTGCTGTGTCGCGGTATGACCTGCTCGACAAACTGATTGCCCAAATATCAGTCCCCAGGCCTGAACTGCATGCTACATAGCTTCTGGCGCTCCTCTGACATGCGTGCAACTGCAGGTGTTTTGACGAAAAGCAGGCCCCCGGCGATAGGCCGGCCGATAGTGTCTGGCCGCGTAGTTTCGTTTTCGGAGCTTCGCCGCCAGCCCGGAGCGGAGGAGGCTATCGGCCGCGCTTGTTATAGCCGCTCAGCGCTTGTCAGCCAGCCAGCCGAGTTACTCGCCGTTTAGAAGGATGATTACGTTGTTTCGGACATTTTTGTTCGTTTGTTTGTTTATCGAAGGCGTCTTAATTGCCGCTTCGGCAAGGCTCTGAAACCATTGCGCGCATCCCTCGAGACTGGCCGCGTGATACCTCCGTTCTTCCAGCGCGCCGAAATTCCGCGCTCGTCACGTGCTGTTCGCCGTTTGTGCATTTACTCACGTGCGACGCCACGCTAGAGCGTCGTACACTGAAAGAAGTTACGCAACGCGACATTTTGCTTAAAAAAAAGTGTGCTGGCTACACCCCCCCCCCCCCCCCCTCCTTGTTGTGAAGCTATTACGAAGTAGAAAGCCATCAGGTTGGCAGTTATGCGAATCTCAGCGATGAACTTGATGCAGAGATAGCTCGCATTTAGTTCTCTCTCCATCCTTGAGATGCGTGATATTTCATGCCGTCTTTCAAATCGCAATTTCCCTGTTATAAATATTCGTTCCAGGCCTCTTTCACGCCCTTTGTTGTGTCCTTGTGACTTCGAGCGAACGCAGCAGATTGAAAGGGGCTACATCTCAATGACAACTTCGCCAATTCATGCCGCCAATCATTAATCAACAATGACGAGATCGATCAGGAGGAAGTGAAATCAGCCCGATCCTGCCGAAGATTGTTTGCTCTCTTTTCATGATGTAATGAAACAAAAAAAGAACAATTCACCCCCCCCCCCAACTTCTGTTCCTCCTAATAACTATTCCGCACATTGTACAGAGTTCGCCAAAAGTCTCGGGCCACGGGGTCTGCGCCTTGTAGGGCGCACTTACGACAGGGGCGAATGCCAAAATTTCTGGAGGGAGAGCAGGAGCTTTATACTCACCCCTGAGAGGCTATAGATGGCTCCATAGGCGCTCCACGCGTCCAACTATACTGCTCAAAAGCATACCATGTGGTCTTGAGACTTTTGAGCAAAACTGTACTTTTAAAAATATACCTGTATGAGCAATAATACTAAATACTGGCCCATCATGCACGTCAGTGAGTCGCAGCTAAAAGCGCTAAGCATTGTGCTCTAGTATTCCGCGATGTAACACGGCAACGTTAAAGCGACGTTGCGAAAGGCAGAGAGGTGTCGACGCACGTGCTTTGCGCTCCGCCCTTAGGGAGCAATCGAAAGCCCCAGAGAGTATGACAGGCCACGTTTCTATTCGAATGAGGCACTCTTCCGAGCTGGAAGTTTGGTCACGTACCGAAAAGCTGCGAGCAATTCTTCAAAGCAAGCTGGCCGGCCATATGCTCGCTTTGCTCTTTTCTCCGTGTACATTCATTCGTGGCTGCCTTTTTTTTTTCAGTCAGTGTTGTGCGCCCATGGCGATTTTTTTTCCGGCATACTTCATCACTATCTAAAGTGAGCTCGTTTTTTTCGCTCGTGTCCATTCTGTTATGCGATTCGCACATCATCAGTCACTTCAGTTCTGCTTGTTCATGCTATGCGTTTTGCAGAACGAAAAGTCTAACTAAAAGTTGGGTTGAACGCGCGTGTCCAACCTCCTCCGATAGCGTGATCGAAGAGTAGCAGTTTTGGGTGGTGCTACCACGCCGTTTCCGTGTTATGATGCTTTCGTCCACCGGTTTGTCGAAATACACATTCTTATTGAGGTGACGGACGACATGTTGCATGTGCGCCCCATAAATGCACCCCTCAAAATGTTTGGGCCCGTTACCTATAGCTTCGAGTGAAGAGACTCTTCTTCGGAGGCACTTGTGATATATGTCCTTTCGACAAGATTAACAATTTTTACTCTATATAGTCCTTTAATAGTATCGCCCAGTACAAGAAAATTCTTCACACCGGACAGCTCTGCATGGCATCATCCAAATAGTATTATTCGCAATGCCGGACTAAACTCTAGCGAAAATGAAAAAAATGTGCGTGAAAATGAAAAAAAAAAGGAAAAGAAGACACCGAACACTTGTATAACTGCCGAGTTATGTGGTTTGTCTGAATTAGCGCATTTCCGCCACAGGTGCAAAATAAATTATTTCCTCAGCGCAACGGGACTAAATCCTCTGAGGTGTCGTCTGCCTGGTCAACACTGTGCGGTGAACTTATCATTAAATGATTGAGAGAATAACTCACGGTCCAGATAGAGTTAAGGCACTTTACCGAACACTGCGGGGCATTTAATTTATTAGCAAGATTAAATGCAACTCAAGTCACAAAACTCCAAATAGAATCCAACCTACTGTTTAATTTAGCCCCTATCATGAAAAAGGGTTCCTTTTAATTTAGCCCCTATCATGAAAAAGGGCTCTTCAAGAAGCCGGGAGATATCGGAAAGAAGCCAACAGTCTTTAATGCCAAGGAAAGGACAGATTAATGAAACTTTTGTGTAGTGGTGTTGAATAATGCAGAAAATGAACTCAGTAATGACGTCAGATGGTAGATAATTTTATTATTCTATAATTTATCTCCTGTCTGAAGCGATTAACACCCTCTCGGTGTCTCAGTGTCTTTGAAATGTTGCAACAAAGTTCAAAACTGCGAAATCGAATCTCGGCCACGGCTGTCGCATTTCGATGCAGGTGAGATGCAAAAACGCTGATATGTGGTGCAATTTTAGTGCAAATTTTTATAAACCCAGCATGTAGAAATTTATCATGATTTCTACCATGACGATGACCACGCACTTTTATGGCGCGAGGCATATATGGCGAAAGAGCGCCATTGCACAAGATGCTTTCGTGTGCTCCAGGGAGGGAGGGGGGGGGGGATCAGAAACCTATTTCTCAGGCATTTAAGCCTAAATAAACCGAGCACCACATCAATGAAATGCTTGTACGCATTGTAACACCGGTGGGTACCCGGCGACACTGGGGACTGAACCCCGCACATCCCGCACATGAATTGGATGCTCAAACCGCAAGGCCACCGCTCCAGTGGGTAGTCGCAATTAATCTGGCTCTACTTCTAACCCCTGATTCCACACACAACAAAACGATTGCCGTTAAATTTGCTTTATAACCAACACAGTCACAAACAAGCGGCATTCCTCTCTCCCATTCATGGCTAGCCGGAGTGTAGGGTTCTTCTCTCGAATTAATAACGGCCCGATTGACGCGCTAGACAGGGAGCGCTGCGGTCGCCGCACGGAACGGACGCGTTCGTATCGAGCTCCGCTTCTTAACCGCAAATCCACTGGCGTGCAAGAAAACGGGCAAGCTGCATCGCGTCGCTTGCATGGCCACGGCGGAGCCCTCCCAGGGAACGACCGGAAGGGTCGCGGTGGCCCAAGAGAAACAAACTGGCTCTGGGTTCGCCGCCCGGCCGACACCCGGCTCATCCGCACCAACCGCGCCCGCCAGCGACGCCTTTTCCCCCGAACGCACGGGCGGCCCGCTCCACCTCCTCCTCCAAGGGCCAACGACGAGAGGGAAACAGGGCTGCCAGTCACGCTCACACGGGTTACCGACTCTTCTCGCGTATACGGGGCATGTGCATACGACCATATCGAGTGAGCATTGCGAAAGAATTTCTTGTTAGCTTTCTGTCACAAATATATGTATATAATGAAAAAATTGGCTGGTGTTTTAGCATTGCTAAGCACTGCATATTGTGTGAAAGCACCGTTTTTTGCAGGTGGACACCACCGCCACGTATCTGAAAGCGCTATTGAGGTGTTCATTGAACCAGGGAGCCAGTTATGCGCGTCTTAACTATTTCATCGCCAATGCCAGTTGACCCAACGTAGCCACCCGCCACGGCGGCTCAGTGGTTAGGGCGCTCGGTACTGATCCGGAGTTCCCGGGCCCGAACCCGACCGCGGCGGCCGTGTTTCGATGAGGCGAAACGCAAAAGGCGCCCACGTGCTGTGCGATGTCAGTGCACGTTAACGATCCTCAGGTGGCCAAACTATTCCGGAGCCCTCCACTACGCAACCTCTTTCTTTTTTTTCTTCTCTCAGTCCCTGCTTTATCCCTTCCCTTATGGCGCGGTTGAGGTGTATGCCGAGATGTGAGACATATACTGCGCCATTCCCGTTTCCTAAAAACCAATTTAATTTTAATTTAATGTACGCCGGTGGCCTCTGCTCCAGTGCCGCGTTTCTGCAGCAGTGTTGTTAACGCCAACGCGTATTGCTCTAGTGACGTGTTTCTGCCACAACATTATCCACAGCAACGCATGCAGCGCACATCTCTTTGTCACTACCACAAAGCTCAAAGCGTGAATATTAGTTTGATAGTAGTAGTCGACGAAGAAGAAGATGTTCAATGCACAGCATAAGAGTGTGCTGCTGTTTAACATGAGGCGTGATCAGCCTAGTTGCGGCGAGTATATCCTGCCTTGGAAGAGCCACCTAGCTGGCTCCCCTACCTGTATGCATGTGTGGGCCTCCCAGACTTTTGATGTTTAGTAGGGGGGGGGGGGGGGGGGGGTTGTGCACGGTTATGGTAGCCTGGGTGTTTTGTGGCATAAGTATGCTTCGATTTTTCTTTTCGGCACTATTTCCATGCAAGAATGAAAAAAAAAACTGCGGCGATAGCCTAGCCAGCGTAGCTGATCTGTTCGCAATGCCGCAGGTTCGAATCCCAGTCTCAGATATTTATTTGATTTATTTTTAATTATTTATTTCACCTTGCACAAAGCCACAAACATCGCAAGATCTCGCTCGGGGTTTACCCATCCCAATAATTCTTTCACACTAATAACCTTCACAGCAATCTAACTTCCACTAAAGGAAGGTTAAATTGCGCACGACTAAAAGATGCCGAACAAGCGCTGCGCCTGACATCCTGAAAAGCGGTGGTACGATGAAAGTGACCAAGAATTAAAGAAAAATGCACACGTCCTCGACGTCCTCGTCTGTCATAATTGCTTCATCTTAATCTTCCCCGCGCAATGCATAATAGGCGGTGCTTTCTCTTTGCCTGTACATGTATTTCAAGCACCGGTGTAACATATCTGGAGATCTCGTGCCATTACAGAGATCCCGGTCACGTCTCTTATTAGTACTTATACCGGTATATAACTGCGCAGAGACGAGGATACGATATTCAATACCTGAGCTCTGATGCATTGCCCGAACCCGAAGCGCTTCGCATGCGCTGTATAACGCGGGTGCTTGCCGATTCGACCTTTGTATTTCCACAACGCAAGCTGTGCGCAAAAACCTCCACCGTAGACTGCCTGCGGATTTGTTTGTCTAAAGAGCCAGCTTCACAAATGTTTGGACCGTTTTAAAATTATAACAAAGTTCGCACAGACACCGCGTGTTTGCAATGACTTATTTGAGGCTGTCGACTGAAAAAAAAAACTTATCAGAAAAAATAATTTTCTTCAGTTTGAAGACAAACAACTTCGCATACGAAAACAGGAAAAGAAAATGGCAAGAAAAATCGTCAAGTCTACTGCTTAGATCTTATCGCGATTAAGGCAACACACAAATTCTAGCGTTCGGTGTCCGCTCTTGCTGTGTTGTGATTTCACGGATTCTGTCGTTTTAAAATGGTATATACAAAGCCACCATCATCTTCATATTTACATTTATGACATGTGGCTTAGTGAAATTCAATTATATTTGTCCAGTATAATATCGTTGTTTTCACTTAATAATGTTTTGACATGTTTTTATCAAAGGACTAAAAGGTATTTGCGGATCGGTTAGAAATCCCTATCAGTTCATAACATTCTATTAATTAAGCTATATTTTGTAAATCGTACACTCCTTCTATTATTTGGCGATTCTTCATATTCATTTTTTATTTTCCTTCCCCCTCGTCTCGTTTTGGCGATTATTAATAGTTCTGCCACATAACTTTTACACAAAGTAATTTAGCTGTTTCATGATTTTATAACTATCGGCGGGCTCATATGAGGTTTCCAATTTTCTTGTTGATAATAATGTTGCACATATTTATGCTCACTGCTCCACACATATACATATTTTGTTATTGTAATAGGCTACGTGGTTTTCTCTATAATATCTTGGAGAAGTGTTGCTGTGTACGATCATGCCAGAGGAATATTACTGGGTTTTTTTTTTTTCAAGTCGTTATGCCATTTTGCATTCCTCCACTTTCTCCCGCCAACTGATATCATATCTCTGCTTCCCTCTTCTCGAGATAAAAAAATTGGACGTTTGAAAGAATCTCACCATACTTTCATTATGCAACGCTTGTTATATTGCTTTATCAGGTATCTAATAATGGCTATTCTCGACCATATTACTCAACCCGTCACTACCCCCAAGAGTCATGTAAATATCAGTTAGAGCTCGACTGGTCATTTTAGGGACATTGGCAATTTTTGGGAATACAGAAATTTTTGTCCATCTCCGATGTCTTGCCGCTAGAACTCTACAAAACCTGCTCAAGACAAAACCTGCTGCCCTACAGTGGGATGAATTTACCAAGATTATTTTCGCTGATATTACTTTGTCTTCTCAACATCAGTCAGCCTTGTCTTTGTTGCCATGGCCGGCGGATGACATTGCTTTCTGGCTGCAAACGCTTATCTCAAAAGCGACAGCTACCAGTAATAAAGGAGTAGAACAAATCGGCAAATAAATAGCTTCAAAGTGCCGCCGAGGTTGTGTTCTCTTTCTACTAAGATGAAGGTTAGTACGGAACTGCCGACACGATAGTAAAAACACAGAGCAAATGCATAGTATCTTTGTTCAGTTTTAATGCCCCTTTTTATCGCGAAGAACTTGTAAAATCTATTTGTAACAGCATCTCTTTAATACATACAGAATTATATTCACATGCCGCGCAGGTAAGAACGAATCGAAAGCGACTGCGTCTTTCGAGGAGTTTCGCATAAAGACAGCGAGCGCGAAATACTAGGTAACTATTAAGTATACAGAACGCAATAGGAAATTACCGCAGCGGCAGTATGACCTGTGCGAAAGGAGGAATTCTCTATACAGAAACGATACAAGCGGTTCCCAACCACAACTCGCTTCACTTCAACTGCCCACAGCAAACGTTCATCGATCCGGTTATAGAAAGCGGTAGCGATCGTTTCCCGTAAAGAATCCTTTCGTAATGTTATCCTTGTCTATAAATTTATGGCGCTCTGTGGAACTAAATTTTCTACTGATTTCCCAGTCGGCTTCACTGATACTTTTCAGCCATCTGCTTTGTAACGAGCGACTCATTTGTCTTGACTTCGTCTATTTTTTTTTTATTTCTCCATAGAGTGCCTATTTCTGAAGCTCAATTTTTGCGCGCGTGACAGCCAAGTGAAATCGATGACACCCGGTCTATGTAGTAAATGCCTAGTTCGACCATTACTCGAATGTCAAATGGAGGTTTCGCTTTTTTGCATACTTATAACTTAGGTTGCGGAAGCATTTTTTTATGATAGCGTGTTAGCCGTTCCGGTCTTCTAAGGAGAAACAGGGGCCGCGTATGTAGTCCAATGCGATCTCTCGTCTATTCTGAGTCTAATGCTTCAGCTGTGCGCTGCAGAACAAAGTAGAATTAGCCAGCCCCTTCACAGTCTGATGCGAGGCTCTGTACAGCCTATGCTTGTAACTTAACTGTCTGCAATAATTCGTGAGCGATTCGTCCACTTCCTTTCCCACACAGCGTACGGCTCAAGGGATCTACACAGAGTCGAATCCATCATACGTACGTGTTACACAAGCACTGCCCAAAGACGATGTTCAGAAACTACAAGCTGAGACTAATTCTCTTAACGGGAGGCTTCTTATGCGAGCTGATGACAGTATTATTCTGCAACTGCCTGGGAGTAGTCGCCTCAATTGCTGTAGCTGAACACACTGAGCACGTTGTCTCCCCTGTAGGGTCCTTGTACCCTCCCCTTTCTCGCTTAAGCCTACGAGACCTCGTGCCATCCCCGTGAGATCAATATCGATCATCTCCCTTTGTAGGCGTCTAGGAAACAAGGCTGCTAGTCAATTTGAATCGTTTTGAACAATGAAGATAATCGCTTCCAGGTATATAATTCATGCACACGTGCACCAAAGTTATACATTTATTCGTTGCGAGCTTGCTTTGGCTGATTGATATTCCTCGACTCGCATTTCTTTTTTCTGCTCTTGTGACTTGATGATGATATTTGGCATACAACGTAATATTTAAGGAAAAACATGGCGCTAGGTGCCCTAATATGACAATATGGCAATAACTTTTCATCGCATAGTTCCCTGATAACCCTAGTTATGGCAAGAGTGGCGTTAGCCATAGTTTCCTCCAGAAGTATCGTCCAAGAATGGGATAAAAAAAATTTAAGTGTTGCTGACAAACCAAGCAAGTTTTGAGGGGACAGGTGCTTATGGTTACCTCGCAAATGACAGAAAATGCCAAAGCACGAGGTGGCAGACTAGCCAAAAAAAAAGAAGCCATTAGACAATTACAAACCAGGGCATTTCACTTCGTTCTCGTACAAAGGAAAGGCTGGCGGTAGCGGTTTCAAATTCCATTACAAAGGCAAACACGCAACTGAAATCATTCCGCAAAGCTTACCGCGCTATTGGGTCGTCGTGGCTACAGAACTTTACTCTTCCTTTTTTCGTCCTTATCTAACGTGCATTTAAAGCCGCAAATGTTTGGGATAAGCCGTGGACAACAAAAAACACATGCGTCCACAACTTCTCGGGCAACTCGGTGGTCTGCCTCACGCTGCAACGTGGTCCCGACACCCACACTGATGGGTTTCCGATATAATCTTCTTCTCCGCGGACATCGATCCTTCTTGAATGCAAGAGTCGCACTTGGAACTTGGCTGGCTGCAGACAATGGCTTCTCTCATTTCGCCAAGTTTCGTCCACGAAACCGGCTTGACTCCCAACCCTTTCGCAACGCGTCGCTTAGCAAGCGATAGGACGCGCGGTGAACCCGTATATGTTGTTCAACGTTAATGAATTCGAGCCGAGAGAGTACAGTGGTAATGCGAGGCAGGTAGACGATTCCGATCTGATAAAATTCCACGCACGTCCAACCGTGGAGCCGTAATGGAGCTCATAGCCCTGTCATTCCAGGTTAATGACTTTGCCAACAGTCGCGTCTATCGTCTACAGGATGCAAACAACACTTTTGCAGAGCTAGGTTTTGTCACGTTAGACACCAGAGATGCTTTAATGCTGAATGACGATTAACTCAACACTGTCCTTAAATAACACTACAACAAACCAAGTAGGAAAGGTAAAAAACAGCGCCGTCCTGTCGTATTCGTTTCAGAGTGTCATCATGATCGAACTACGTTGAAATACCTTCGTCGACTGCATTCTTCATTGGCCTATAGCACAATGTTGCAAAGAAGTCATTCTAGCTATTAAGTCATATTTTTTTAGTTTAATTTTTTTTCGGATAGCCCACCAGAATTTTTACCCGCTATTAATGTTGTGCCCAATCCCCGGCACATTTATTTCCTTCTACTGAAAAAATCATTTGGTTGTGGTCATTACCATATTGTTTTTATATACATAAACTCTTCCACTTAGCAGCTGTTACTTAAGTGGTGGGCTAGTTAGTGCTTGTACACAAAACCCTCATCGGTCCTGCCCTCAAAGGCGACTTGCTTGCTATTTGGAGGGTACTGCTCCAAACAAAGCAGCGTCAACCATATAAAGAACCCCCGCCACATCTAATTTGGGAGGATCACAGTTAATTCAGAATTCCATATTGGGTAGATGGCTCGAGGCCACTGAGAATCAGGGGATGGTGGTTAATAGTGGCTGGCTATGGCCACCTCGCATACGAAGCGATACAATGCGCATAGTGTCTCTGAATGCCACCCGCGCGTCCAAATTCATTCTTCATAGACCAGAATACAAGTTTAATGATGCTGTCAAAGGCAAGTGTCCAGGCCCTCGACACGGAACTCACTGGTGGCATCTGCTATACGTGCGACAACAGTTAAATTCCATCTTCTTTGGGAGTACAGAAGTCTGCAATCACAAATGGGCCCACCGCTGCACCACGTACAGTATCTGGTCCGGTAGACTGGATCGTACCAAAGAACGCCGCATGCGCTGAGTCACAGCTGTGTCTGCGGGCGCTCCACCGATATCGACCGCCGGAGGGGGATACACTCAACCAAAACACCTTGGAAGAAGGCTAGGAAGCCTCCCTAGCCTAGACAAAATTCATTCATTCATTCATTCATTCATTCATTCATTCATTCATTCATTCATTCATTCATTTTTTAAAGTAGGCTGCTACGCCATCTTGTAATATTAACTGAGGTTTTTTTTTATTAAACTTTCTTCCCGGAAGAAAAATGCGAAAGTAGTTGCTCGAATAGATGATCGGTTGAGATTTGTGGTGAGACGTGTGGGCCATGTATTTGATGGAAGTTGGCTGACCTTGAGAGCTCTGGCAAAAGTTTGCAACAAAATAATCTAGTGATGCGACAACAAAATGCAGTTTAAGTATATTGGGATTCTGACATCATAAGAATGAGTGGCAGATCGGGCTAGTTGGTAATTTTCCATAATGCGATACAGCGCGAATAAAGACGGGGACGAAGCGAAGGGCGCCCTTATAAAACGGTGCCATTAAACGAGTTCCCAGACGCATCTGTTAAGAGTTTCATCAATCTAAGCACTCTTGCGTCGCAGTTCTGAACAAAAAACTAGCACCATCTTTTTTTAGCTGTCGACAAAAATTAAAAAACTATTTCATTCTGCTTAGTGATGTTAGTGCTCGTGGAATGAACCGTAGGTTGTCAACATTAATCCGGATCCTTTCACTACAGCGTCTCCTATAGACCGCGTGCGTCTTCAGCATGCTTAACCATGGTGCGTTATCTTGCCAGGCGATAGACTGAAACTTCAGTAAACACCTCAGTAATTATTGTTTAGTGAGGACGCCGAACCGAGAGGGCCGAACTCGAGAGAGCCGGTCGAGCTTCGAAAGCGGAGTTCTCGCCTTCGCCGCGAGGGGCAGCAGGAGCGCGTCGGCGCGCCCAGAGCACCCAGAGCGAGCGCCCGCGGCCGGGAAGCGGCACTCGGGCTGAAGCGAAGGGGGCATCGGCTCGCACGGTGTGGGCGCTGTGTGCCAGTGCGCCTCCGCTGTGGTCGAACACCCGTGGATAAAAACACGCCGGCGCACGCGTGGCGCATCGGAGCCGTGTCTCGCGCGCGATGGCTCGCAGCGGCTGTCTTCAGCAGGGCTCGTGTTGGACCTTCTCAGTGATTGTTCTCTGCCTTGTCATCGGACTCGCCGGTGAGTTTTGCCACCAACTCAGTTCTGGGAATGCGCGGAATGTTATAACACGTGGTATCGGTGCTCTCCGCGCGTGTCTGTAGCGTGGTATGTTCTGCGATAGGAACGAAGCGAGAATGCTTGGTACCGCTGGCCTTGTCTTGGAAGGGGCTTTCTATCTTCAGTACCTTCCGAGCCTTTTTTTTGGTGTTGTTTTTGTTGCCCACCAAGAATCACCCGATCCTCCGAAAAGGAGAGAGGAAGTGATGAAATTAACATTCGCTCACGTCTTGCGGTGAGTTAAATTTCTACAAAATAAAAGTTTTTTTTTCCCTCTCTTTTCGCGTAATCCCATGAATAAATAAAGAAAACATGCGCATATCTTAGTAACGCCGAAAAGAGATGACACGCGAAATTGGAGTGACCTACCTACTCGACATCAGCTAATTTCTTTTGGAGACATGGCATTGGTGTCTTTTGTGCCCGGTTACGAAGTTATAAAAAAAAAACGGAGCTGTATAGGAGCCCACTTTTAAAAGGCCTTCACGTAACGGTAGTGCCAGAATTTTTGCTGTGGTAGATTAGTGATACAAATTCGATTTTTCTGTGTGTTAGGCGTGCGTTATGCACTTTGAAAGGCAGTCATTGCTCGACGTTTAGAAAATGCTGAGGGGTGTTACAATTGGCATGAAGCGACAATAGGTCGGAATTCAATAGTGTCAAGGCATTGTCTATGGACCAGCGTTATTGTGGAATGCGATGCGCTGTCCACTGCAGCTTTGCGTAACTAAAGCCCGCATAAGTATGTATTAATGCATGATACGGTAAAGTTATCAGCATTTTCACGTGCATTTTTCTTCATTTCATTTTCCTTGTTTTTTTTCTTTTCGTTTTAGGGAAAAAACTATTCTTGAAGTACGACGCTCTGAAGAACGCCCTGTATTTTCGGTGCCTCGATTTCTTTTATAATGCTTCCCTGAGTTCAGTAAGCCGTATGAATTCATACAGTTCAATTTTTAGGGTTCCAGATGATGATTTTCCTCACTTTTTTTCGGGAATATAAAGCTAAAACTGCTACTTTTTTACTCAGCGTCGTCAGCAAAAGCGGAAGGTGCTGCTTTTCTGAAAGCTGCTGCATGTACTACTTGGAAAAGAGATATAAGAATTTATACCTCGCCGTACTACGAATACAAGTTTTCGCACAGAAGCTAGATGTTGGTAGTGCTCTTGCCAGTACTGGTCACAAAAGAAGCTCATTAGCGAACTTCACCGATTCCTGCAAAAGCCCTGCCTCTTTTCCCGCTCTTCGGATACCGATTTAATGCAACAGTGATGAACATTACGAAAATATTTTATCAAGTTTCCCTGCATTACACTGGCTCGACTTCGCCGCAGTTGCTTTCCTTGTAAAATCTCTCTTTTTTTTGCATTTTTGATGAGAAGTTATTTTCGCTCACAGTTGTTTAAAATTTGTGGCGCTGAAAACTTCGTTTTAAACATTCTTTTTACATTCGTATCTTCACTTTTCATTATTCTGCGCGTTTTAGTGTACCTGTTTTTTTTTTTCGTTCGCTTACTTTCTCATGGTCTTCAGCGAAAAGCCTATGGGCACATACATCTTGTTTCAACTTTCATTACAGGGCATAATAAAGCTGGTTACTTGCATTCAATTCTCAATTTATCTAAAGAAAACCTTCACTTCTGGTTCTATTTTTTTTTAACTATCTCACTCCATAAAGTGACTGGACACGTGTTTCAATCAGCTTGGTTCCTTTGACGCACGCTAACGTCGCATTGTCCATAGCATTCCACACCCACCTTTGCCACTGAGACGTCATGGCGACTGGCCAGTTACTGTGAACATCATCGTTTCCTTGAGGTTTTATTGACGACACTAAACATTACTACACTGAATAACCTGCTCGCCACAAGCTGTGCATAATATGCGAGTCATTTTTTTCCTCGTTTGTGTATCCGTGTGTTTACTATGTGCACTCTTTTACTCGGGTGCAATCCCTAAGGTCTGGTTCCACGAAAGCCGTCAAAGCAAAAGTTACCGCAAAGCTGCTCTATAAAGAGGTACATGAGTCGTAGTACTAAGAAGCCACTCAGAACAAAGCTAAGAATATAGCAAAGTTATTTTAATCATCCTCAAAGCCTAACTCGGTGCTGTACGTCTCGAAGTGTTCTTCTTAAGAGAACATGACTCGCGACAAATTATGCGTACATGTCTAACAACATTCGAATAAGCTCAGAGAAAACGCTGAGCAGGAGCCTCCGCAGAAAATTTCACGTCTTTCCACAATAAAACCTGCCATCTACAATCCCGTAGAGCCACCTGCTCAAAAAAATTGGACGAATACGCAATTCGTTTAGCGTGTGAGCACCAGTGGATGTGCTCACACTAGGGACTGGCTAGCTTCTGTTAACATAATCATTTTCATGAGGTTTTATTGACGACACTAAACATTACTACACTGAATAATCATCCATCTACAACCCTGCCATCTACAATCCCGTAGAGCCACCTGCTCAAAATATTGGACCAATACGTAATTCGTTTAGCGTGTGAGCACCAGTGGATGTGCTCACACTGGCGACTGGCTAGCTTCTGTGAACATCATCGTTTCCATGAGGTTTTATTGACGACACTGAACGTTACTACACTGAATAACCTGCTCACCACAAGCTGTGCATAATATGCGAGTTATTTTTTTTCTCGTTTGTTTATCCGTGTTTTTACGCTTGTGCACTCTTTTACTCGGGCGCAATCCCTAAGGTCTGGTTCCACGAAAGCAGTAAAGGCAAAAGTTACCGCAAAAGTCTTCCAACGCTCAGCTCGGAAAGCTTCAGTGCGGCGTAGGAGGATTGTGCTTTGCGTGCCCCTGTTGTCTCTCGTTCCACCAGTTGTCTTAATGCGCCTATAGGTCAGTTCTGACAACCGTAAAGTACTAGAAGCCATAGTAACTTTAAATCAAACTTATTTGACTTTGGCGAATGGCCACAAATTATTACCCTGGCGTCTTGCATAATCTCTACAGTTTTGTCTTTCAAGCCAAAGTAGGTCCTCCATACATGCGTATTTTATAGTCGCTTTCATTACTGACCATTCAGCACGTCACAGAAATTTCTGAGGGCAGGACAAGCCAATGCGTTTCACACTAAAATAACTAACCACGAGGTCGTTGCCACGGGTTTTTGTATCTAGAAACCCCCGAGCGCCCGAAAAAAACGAAACAAAAAAAGCTTTCTCAAAAGCTCCTTTTTTTTTAGCTCGTCATCGGCTCAAAATAGAATAAAATTTGTGTGACTGAAGAGAGATGCAGGGCTAGTTAGCACTGACACAAGCATCTTGAATCTAAGCTAAGGTCATTTCTTGTGAGATCTGATCCTTAGCCGATGTCAAGACTGTCCTAACTGCATCGTTATAGACAGGCAGTATGATGAAAAGGAGAGTATTGCTTCTTACTGCTCATTGCTTATTACTGCTGGTAGTGTTTTACATTTTTTTTAATGACATGCCCAAACAGTCGGATATAAGCTTCGGTAATCTCCGCAGAATGAGCTTGAGTTCTGATATATCACTGAATAATTCTCCTATACTTTTTTCTTTCTTTCTTTCTTTATTTATTTCTTTTTTCGTTCCTTGTTTTTTTTTCTTTTATTTCTTAATCACTTGATCCAGCTGAAGATTACAGTATGGCTTTGAGTGTTGATGGCTCTGCAATGATAAAATTTAACAAAATAGTACACAATTGACTTAATATTGAATTCCTGGCGGTTTTATCACTTCATTTTGTAGATGGCAATGCCTCCTCACGAAGGGACTTTGAACTCGGAAGGCATTTTTGACGTCAGAAGTACAGCGCGCGCACACATCATGCGCTGCTATGGTTAGGAAAATGACCCCAGCTCTGGATATTAAGACACTTGCGGCCTTACCCAAAGAAATCGTTCTCGAACATAAGCACCATGAAACCCTTCCGCGCTCAATTATGATGTATTATAGGAGTTTGAGCTTTCGGCTCAAGTTAAAAAAAAAGAACAATAAAATGACACCGAATTCAATTTTCTAAATCTGGTTTTAACCGAAAAAGGTCAGTACAAATGATATGAATGCAGCAGATAGCTGGATAATGAGCCGGAGCTACACTGATCCTAAGGATAAAGTTAACGAAGTGCTGCATCCATGGATGTAGTGAGACGGTATAGCGTTGAATTATGAATCGCAGTTGTACGGTTTCAGGTATTGCTCCTCTGCTTCACACGCCTCTGCTGCCAAATGAAAGGCTCCACATTGTTGCCAGACACAGTCGGCTAGCGTGGCGCCGATCACTGTCATTTCGCCCTAACGGCAGTTAATTACTTGGTTAAGCTACATTAAGCAGGTTTCTCCACTGCATGAAAGTTTCTGGAAAATATGCATAGGTGTCGTAAAAAAGTTTTTTGTTCTGGCTACCGCGACGGTTCAGAGGCAGTTTCACTGCTGTCTTCAAAACGCAGACCATCTCACGTCCTTCCGACTCGCTTGACCTAGCGCAACAACCAAGCGATAATAGGCTACTCACCTTTTAAAAATAGGCTTCTACTTGTGTTTTTATCTAATGGCTCCATACTTAAGCTTCCACTACATTTTTTTACTAGCGATAGCATTTCCTTCTACGTGCACAGTTATGAGTCTTCACCAGTAATTAATGACAACTTGCGCGTTAATTGCAACTAAATGGAATGCTGGGGTTGACAATAAAGCCAATACATACTCTTAGTGTCTTTGGACGGAACAGGAATGCTGCAATTCATCAGCGGAAGAAACTGGTAATTTATTCCCAGAAAATAGCATTCACCGCAAAAAAACTAAAAGTGCGTTCGGAAATAAACACTGACAAAATTCCACCGAATTATAAAAAATAACACCTAAAAGTCCAACCCCTAGATGAATATAAAGGCACCAAAAAGACTAATCAAGAGATGCGGTCAGGGTCTCAAGCCTGAGAAAAAAAAAATAAAAAAAGATATGTTAGAGCGATAGTTGCATAAGGGACCCTTTCTAAGGTCAACGGCATCAGTGTCGTATGTCGCAAGGAAAACTACCTCATACAGTTACCACAGACACTTAGAATGCTACGCAGGCGGGCATGTGTAACGAGGGTCACACCGACTCACACGTAATGGGCGCAGCGCTCTCTAGAAAATGGGCAATTTTTGATCACGTGACACACGTTGACTGTGGAACGGGTGCTCCTGCCTGAAGTGTACGTGGTACACCCCCCTTCCCTCTTTTGTTTTGTCCCCTCGGAGAATCACGGAGAGTAGCAACAGTAAACAAACTACTTGCACCTACCTCAGTGGATGAAAGTTCCGTTTTTACTAGGAAATCACTGATAGTCTAACACCTGCGCCCCCCCCCCCCCGGAGATTTGATGTCTGTTGAAGTGAGCTGGCCAGCTCAAGCGAGGAACCATCCCTCTCCAAAAGCACAACACACCAGCTACCTCTTCACCGCACCCCTTATTAGGGTACAGCACACCCTCACTGCCAGCCTTGATCCGCTACCCCACCCCACACCAACGCCAACCTGCACCCTTCACAAGGCCCCCACCCAATAGAAGCCCACGCAGCACCGCCACCCTCCACTCACCTCTGCCCACCTCACCCCCAACAAAAATTCTGTCGCGTGAGCGAAGCCCGCGTTGAGAGTAAGCGCATTCACTAGAGCAACAGTATCAAAGTAATCATCCAGAGTAAATCCAACTGCTTTCGCAGAATTGCCCCGTCACATGTCTCATTGTCCCGTAAACTTCGAACCTCGAGCGCAGCTCAAACACACGGAGAATATCCCAGCAGACATAAGGAACAAAGTCAGAATCCCACCACTCCCAAGGAACATGCATCTGGTACACCATGAGGGAAGACGAAGGGAAAGAGCGAAAGCTCTACAAAAAAAAAAAACTAGCCAACAGACAGGACGTGGTTTACACCGACGCGGCGGAATACGAAGGCAGAACGGGTTTCGTAGCCCCCCGCAACCAGGGAGGGCGGAGACCGAGTCTCGTGCTTCAGCATCCGACAGAGGGACGCAACAGCGGCTGAGGAGGTAGCCATTGCGCTGTCCCTAACTCAACAGAATGTCAGGGTGATTATAACGGATTCCAAATCTGCTATCCGCAACTACAACGCAGGCAGCGTATCCGCCCAAGCAGTCCAAATTCTGACTGCCGGCCCGACACCGGCAGAGCTAATTAACCTTGTATGGACTCCGGCCCACGACGGCCTCCGAGGAAACGAGACAGCGCACGCATTGGCCCGAGGACTCACACACCTGGATCTCAATGCGGTCTCGTCGAGCAGAGATCCCCTTCAGACGGAGGAGGAGCTGAACACGTACCAACATATTCTTAGCCATTACAGATTAGGAAGACAGACAGTACCTGTAGCATGCAAAGGCATCAGCAGAAAGGAAGAGGTCATATGGAGAAAGTTACAGGCGGGGTTTTTTGCCCAACCAACTAGCACTAAGCAGATGGCATCCGGCAATCCATGACCCGAGGTGTAAACAGTGTAATGAAATTGCAGACATGATCCACATGGTGTGGACGTGCCCTAGCCACAACGAACCAGACAGAAATATAGAGTCCTGGGAGGCTTTAATGGTCAGCCAGAAAGAAGAAGAACAAAAAAAAACCATCCCTCTGACCCTGGACACCACTGAATCCCAAGGGATCCCAGCCTGCTGTAAGGGGAGGAAGACAACGGTAGTCAAGACTCAAGTCTTCATCGCCCTCTAATTCCTTGACGGGTGCAAATAAAGTTATTTCATCATCATCATCGCCATTAGTAAAGGAGAAAGAGAAAGCATTTATTTACTGACGGATCAATTAGCTTTCCGTGATTTCAGTTCAGCGGAAAAGGCACAGAACCTTCCTCTGCTCAGTGGTCTCCTTGCGTTTCGTTATATGTGGGCTTGCGCTGATCAGGTCATCAGCGCACCAACACAATATTAGCTCGGTTTACTTGCATGCTACGTAAACCCGGAGGGCAACAAAACAGCAACACTCATTGCCAAACACCTAGTCGCTATAGCACACGACAGCATAGCCGACACGGACGTGGAACACGTCATTACTAAAATTATTCCAAAGAAGAAAAGGCAGGGTAGCAGCACCTTCGTGGTCAACATCTACAGCTCCCCGAAGCAGAAAACTGCAAAATTCCAAGAACTCTTTCACGGTGTTAGCAGACTAGCGCGAGGAAACAAACTAGTTGTGGTGGGAGATTTCAATGCCAAGGACCCAAGCTGGGGGTACAAGGTATCTGAAAAAAAGGGGCAAACACATAAAGGAAGCGGCGGAGGTATTGGGATGTCAGCTAGTGACAGACCCCAGCACCCCCACCAGAACCGGGAACAGCGTCAGCATGGACACCTGCCCAGACTTAAGCTACGTCAAAAGAACAGGACGGGCGACATGGGAAAACCTCTTTGAAAATTTAGGGAGCGATCACTACATTATTCGCACGCAAATCACATCGGCAAAACTTCAACGCCGAATTGTAACCACGGAAATTACGGACTGGAACGCGTTCAGAGAGGCATGCAAAGAGAGCCAGCGCGAGAGCATAGACTCAATTGAGGCATGGGGGAGCATGCTCAAAGAGAAGCAACGCAAATACACCAAAGAAATAGACAGAACAGAGCAGACATCCGAGGTAGACTCCAGGCTCCTCAAATTATGGGAAGTACACAGAGGCCTAACCAAACGGTGGAAAAGACAGAGGTGCAATAGGAAACTCAAAATAAAAATAGCAGAAATAACAAAGAAAGCGGAGGCCTACGCGGAACAGTTGGCTAGAGCAAATTGGCAGCAGTTCAGCAATTCCCTTAGCGAAACACTGCGTACAGCCAAAACATGGCGCATACTGAAAGCTCTCCTGGACCCAACGAAAACGAAAAGCGAAAACAACAAGGCCATACATAGACTGGTCCATCAGTTCCAGGGACCGGACTCGGAGCTCATAAAACAAGTCAAGTGTAAACGTTTCGGAGACGACAACCCAGCAGCCTACACGGGCCATTACCAAGGACAAGAAAATCTTGAGTTAGACAGGCCAATAACAAGGGAGGAAGTCTACGCGGCCATAAGAAGCTCGACCAGAAACATGGCTGCGGGAGCAGACAAAATCAATAACGCAATCATCCGCAACCAAAGCGACGGGATGTCGAGGAATTAACAGAATACCTAAATAAGCTATGGGACAATGAGACTGTCCCGGATGACTGGAAACACGCGGAGATAGTAATGATCCCAAAACCAGGGAAAAAGTTGAAGGTCGAAAATCTCAGACCGATACCCCTTACATCGTGCCTTGGCAAACTATATGAAAGGATAATAACGAGACGCCTACAAGACCATATGGAAGACAACGAGCTACACCCACATAGCATGTTTGGCTTTAGAAGCAAGTTATCAGCGCAAGACGTACTACTCCAAATTAGAGACTAGGTTTTAACCGACGTCCCGAGACGAGGAGAGCACGTAATCATGGCGCTAGACATTAAAGGGGCGTTCGACGTCAGCCATAAGACAATACTAACAGGCCTCAGCAACTTGGATTGCGGCAAGAAAATATACGGGTATGTCAAGGCATTTCTAACAAACCGCACAGCAACAATAGAACTGGGTGAAATTCGCTCCGAGCGTTTCCACACGCTCAATAAAGGAACGCCGCAGGGATCAGTAATATCCCCAATCCTCTTCAACATCTCGATGATTGGCTTAGCAAAACAGTTATGTAGGAGGCGTACGACACGCAATATATGCCGACGACATCACAGTGTGGGTCACGAAGGGCTCGCTCGGTGAGATAGAGGGAAAGTTACAGGAAGCAGCCACATGCGTAGAGAACTATGTCAGAGATAGAGGCCTTGCCTGCTCAACAGAAAAATCAGAGCTCTTAAGAATCTGGAGAAGCAGACAAAATCACACAGTACCGGAGGAGGAGGAACTCAGGATAAACGTCTATCTAGAAGGACAACCGATTCCGGGAAAAAACGATCATTAGAATACTGGGAATGTGGATCCAATCGAACCAAAGATGCACACACACCCTAAAATTAATCAAAGCCTCGGCGACGCAAGTGGCGCGCATGATCTCCAGAAGGAGGCACGGCCTGCGGGAAAATGACACTTTAACACTCGTCAGAAGCCTCGTAGTAAGCAGAATAACATACAGCCTCGCATACTACAACTGCACTAAGGGAGAAATACTTCAGGCAGACACAATAATAAGGAAAGCATATAAGTTAGCGCTCCACCTACCGCAAGCAACCTCAACGGAGAAACTCCTAGCCCTGGGTTTCCATAACACCTTTGAAGAGCTGAGAGAAGCCCAACTTGCGGCGCAGCTACAAAGGCTAAAACAAACCAAAGCTGGGATAGCGCTCCTAAATAGGTGTGGCTACGAAGGTGCGCTGCAAGAAACAAGAAGAACAGAGCGGATACCTGACGAATATCGCAACACACTCAGGATAGCCTCGATACCGAAAAACATGGATCCAAACCTGCATAAAGGACGCAGGGAAGCTAGGGCAAAATACGTTCAACAAATCCTAGCCGAAAAAGAAAACACACTGTACACAGACGCGGCTGCGTACCCGAGAGATTCTCGAGAAATCAGAAACAGAATGGTAGCAACGGCAATAAACTCTGCACACAGGGAAATAGCCAGCGCATCATTCAAGGACTGTGCGGCCGAGGAAGCCGAAGAGGCTGCCATCGCCCTGTTAATATTGTTAGAGACCGTATCCGAAGGTCTCTAACAATATTAACAGACTCGCAAGCAGCATGCCGAAATTACATGAATGGCAAAATAGGACGGAAAGCTCTACATATCCTTAAATCGGCCAAAATGCCGCAAACCGAGGAACAACAACTGCAACGCGTAATCATGGGGGTACCAGGACACACCGGGATCGCCGGGAACGTAGAGGCAGATAGGATTGCGCGAGAGCACACAAACCGAGCCTCCACTCAAACTGAACTCGACAACCCAGCATCAGACCCGGTACCCCTGAGCTACTCAGACATTCTAAACTATCACAGGGGAACGCGACTCAAACATCCGCCACCACATAACAGCCTACACCAACAAGATGCAGTAGGCTGGAGGCTGCTGCAAACGGGGACTTTCCCCAATCTAAATACCTTGAGTAGAATCTACCCCACGCAATACAGCAGCAAAACCCACGTTAATGCACATAACGTGGGTGTGTCAGAAAAACAAGGATCTAGCTGCAATAAACAAAAACCCGAGTGCGGAACAGTGGGTGGGGATGCTCTCCAGCGAGGACCCGGCCGTCCATCGCGGATTGGTGCGGAGAGCCTACCTGGCGGCATACCTCAGTGGAGCCCTGGACCAGGGGCCCCAACAATGTTAAGACGGGCTGCAATAACTCATCGGAAGATGAAGAAGACAGCCCGCGACCGCTAATAACACATTTTAATATCAAATATAAATAAAGTTTTTCCTCCTCCTCCTCGGTTTTCTTGCAAAGCATTCCATACTAAGAGCAGTTTGTATTGAGACGACCTGAAACGTTTGCTGTTGCTAATTCACCTGTGAGATAACAGCAGCACGAGAAACTCTCCATTCCTCTTTCTGGCACATAGTTAATAAGTTAATTATTTTGCGCAGCAATTTGTGATGTCGGCTTCTACGTGTGTGCCTAAAGCCTTAGTCATTTCTCCAACTCGGAATGCTCACGCCCGCAAATTTAACTAATATGATAGTACATACAGCCTTAAAAAAAAGAAAAAAAAAGGACCAGGAAGCACACGTGAACAGAGGTGTTTGTTTTGAGGTGTTATTTCCTCTTCCTCCGCTTGCATCCTCGGGCCACGATGATATTTGCTCCGCTGAGCCGAGCCGCTTTTCCAAGACACGACGTACACGACTGCGCACTCAGTTTGACTCGTTTCCGTGCAGCACAGGGCAAGCTGGAAGTCCGCACTTGTCCCCTTGAACGGCGGAAACATGGAAATATTGCGTCCCTAAACCACTTATCGCTTCGTTGATTGAGCACACTGCAGCTCACTTTCGCGAATGTGGTTATCAAACGACACGCGCCTTGTGTTTGCACAGACCCCCGGTAGAGTCTCTATCACCTGACTCACTGACTTACACTGGATATGTACTAGGCGGAGGATGAAGCCTGCGTTAGCGGAAGATGCACCCGCGCTATGGCTATAGTGCTGCACGTAATTCGGTAGCTCCACGCATTGTATAGGTGGCGAGTTCTAACGGCTGGTAATTAGCCGTGGGTGCTCTTACAGCTTCGCCTAGTGCGCGAACGAGAGATAGTAGGACGGGGAGAAACCAAAAAGCTCGCGCCATTCCAACGTTCGCAGGCACTAAAGCACGCCGCCTTCACCGCCCAAGCGGCTTCGCTTTGGCGCATTGGAGCGTGAAGCAACGCGGTCAGTAATTACTCGCCTCGCGTCACGTCTGTCTTTTCTTTTTCTTTTTGTTTTCCGCTGGTCGTTGTATATGGGTACTTGTAACTCCCGTTTTGTTAGAATGTTTTGAGAAAAACAAGAAAAAAAAAAGACGCAAAGTCGACGGCACGAAGTTATGAAGCGGAAGAAAAAACAAAACTGCATGTAATGTAACCAGAAATAACTAAGAACAATGCGGTTCCTGCGAGGAACTGCAAGAATGTGCGCGACATCGGGGACAAAGTGAAATAAAGTTTGTAGCAGAGAGAGCAAAAAGGGTGGAGGGGGGGGAGGGAGAAGGTCCTGCAATGTTTCATTTCTTCTGGCTCTGTGTTTACGCACCATCACCTCGTTTCCTATCCCCGGAGGGTCGCAACGAAGTTTATGTACGTCAGAGAACGAACGACAGAAGAAAGAGGCACTCTTTCTTTGCAGTCATAAAAAGTAATACACTCCCCTGCCGGGCTTGGGTGTTTTCTTCTTTTTTTTTTTTTTTCCTGCTAACTCGGACGGGACACTCCAGTGATACGAAGCGTGAGGCAGTAGAGGCGCGCGGTATTTCATTAGCACGCTCGCATAACCACCGTTGTGCAGTGACTGCTTCAGGAACAAAAAAAAAACAAGAAAACAGATGCACGGACGCTCCATTTTCTCTGGATTTCGCGTCGGTTGTATTACATTGTCACTCGCAGGAATGGCGGTCAACTCACCTCGTGAAGGCCGTGGATGAGGTCCGACCGTAAAATTCGGGCGTAAATTACATTTCCCGCTGTTTAACACGTTAGGGTGGAGACACAGAGCGCACCACGCTATGCTGCATAATTTCGAATTTGAAGCATGAAATGCTTTCACCTTACATTCTGGACAAACTCAGGCCAACATAGTCCTGAAACGAGAGGAAGTTGACACCGAAACTGAAGCAGAAGTGAATAGAAGCAGAATAGTGTCATGATGGCTTCATTATTATACGACTCATGCGAAAAGGCCTTCGTCCTGAAGATTTTGGTTTATGGGCTTGATTTATGGCGTTTTAACGTCCCAAAGCGACTCAGGCTAGGAGGGACGCCGTAGTGAAAGGCTCCGGAAATTTCGGTCGCCCGAGGTTCTTTAACCTGCACTGACATCGCACAGGTCTCTAGAATTTCGCCTCCATCGAAATTCGACCGCCGCGGCCGGGATCGAACCCACGTCTTTCGGGTCAGCAGCCGAGCGCCATAACCACTGAGCCACCACCGCGGCTGCTGAAGACTTTTGATCAGGACTGTTCATTCAGTGAGATAAATGGAAATTTTGTATGAGCGCCTCACACCACGCAGTAAGCGGATTACATTACAAGAGCACTTAGAGATTTTAGTGAATACAGGAGAAGTCTGCCTGGTTGTTAACCTGTCATGAACACTTAGTTAATTACTGTCGCTAGTTGACATTAAAATAATGCAAAATAATCAGCGTAACCGACAATTAAAATAGAGAGCAATCAAAGCAAAATGAAAAAATTCAGAACCAGCAACTCCACATATATGAGCGCATAGGCAGAACCAAGGCGTAAGAGAAGGTGCATATGCGCGGGAGTCATCTCTAATGCAATCGCATAATAATAATAATAATAATAATAATAATAATAATAATAATAATAATAATAATAATAATAATAATAATAATAATAATAATAATAATATTTGGTTTCGGGGGAAAGGAAATGGCGCAGTATCTGCCTCATATATCGTTGGACACCTGAACTGCGCCGTAAGGGAACGGATAAAGGAGGGAGTGAAAGTAGAAAGGAAGAAAGAGGTGCCGTAGTGGAGGGCTCCGGAATAATGTCAACCACCTGGGGATCTTTAACGTGCACTGACATCGCACAGCACACGGGCGCCTTAGCGTTTTTCCTCCATAAAAACGCAGCCGCCGCGGTCGGGTTCGAACCCAGGAACTCCGGATCAGTAGTCGAGCGCCCTAACCACTGAGCCACCGCGGCGGGTCGGACCAACTTAACCATCTTGCAATTTTTTTCCGAAGCGGTATTCATCAAACTTGTTAAGGCATATGCACAGAGTTGTCATCAGGTATACACACAGGCTATTCGCTAATGACGTGTGCAGCCCTAGACGCCTAGAGACGCTAGACTAATCAGTAGTATCAGCGTTATACGGCCACACGAAACCCGCGTATGCGGCCAAACGCTATTGAACAATAGGCTAATGAAAAACGGGTAAATGCTCGCCCATGCACCCCTGCACCCCCTTCCAAGAAGCCTAGTTTTTTTTTTTTAAATTCATTCATTTATTCATTCAGTGAGTACGCCTAGCAGTATTTACGAGCTGTCCTATAGTTTTAGCTAAGTGGGCTCTGTAAAGGATTTCATGCTGGCGTCAACCGCCGCCGACCAGATGGATTGAAAATGTTTGTTACTTTTCCTGGAAAATTTTGTACTCTCATTCCGTTATGCGACGAATGATAGTGTGTTGAGTTGAGGAAAGCAGGACCAGCGGCCGGTTTATTGTCCGAGCAGGCGAACACATTGCATGTGGCTAGGCTATTGCCTACAGCATAGAGGGCGACTGTAAGCGATATTAAAAACTCTATGAATATTCCCACAGAAAGCGCAACTATGCAAAACATTAAATATGTGAAGAAAAAAAATGTAGGTGGAAAGCGGAGCAGGCAGTCTTGAGAGGTTTGTGATAATTTTAAGTGGTAGGATACAGAGAATCGGCATTTAATTCAACAGATTTCAACAAAGATATCAACGATTGAAGCTTTTCAGTTATTTTGCAGTGCCAGCACAGTGGACGCGCGTCTACCTGTACTTTATTTTCACCTATTTTAATTTATATAAAAAATAGACAATAAATCGCGAAAAGGCACTGGTGTGCAATAAGTGCTGAAGGGATAGTTTGGCTCCTCCCGAATGCGCTGTGGTGTAGGTAGTTACAAGGAAAGTCGCGGTAACAGACCTACAGCGAGGTGACATATGGATCGTTCCGTGAAAGAGGGGGATTCAGACTGGGTGAAAGGGGCAGAGATTTTCAAGACACAACGTTTACGCTTGCTTTCGCTGTTTCACGACTTAAACAGCGAAGCTTAAGCAAAGACAATTTTGATGGTTTAGCATTACTACCATCCTTGTTAACCAATTTTGTCCGTTTTATGTTTGTTAATGCCGTCACCCTCCAGAAGGCCCCCGCCTACTACCCGCCCACCTATGCACTTCACCTACGCAACACGCACCTTACCCACCATAAGCTTTTCCCATCGCCTCCACCTCCACCCTCCGAAAGACCCTACCGACCACATGGCGATCATTCTCGCACAAAAATGTACAGCTGACTCAGATTTGTCGCATCATCTTGTACAATCGCGTGGTCTCTTTTCGTTTTTTTTTTATTCTTACAGAGAAACCGGGCTTCAATAACTGAGGTTATATGCCTTTTCCGAATCCTTCAAAACACTTTATACGTTAGTAAGGATTTGCCTCCTCTTTTCGTGCAACAGTCATTTCTTTTTTTAGCTCGCAACTGGAGTTTTCCTTCCTTAACCAGTGAACTTTCTTTCTGGACAGTCGATATGACGATAGTGATTGGGCCTCTATTATAAAAATCGCTTCCTTAATCTGCCACTTAAATCTCACACCTAGCTCTTTGAAGTGCTCCTTTATTTTTTTTTATGCTGCATGTTACCGTTATTACTGGGATTCTAAATCCCATCAGCTATACACGAGACAATCGTCTGGGTTTCCGACCGGCACTCATCCTTCGGCTTAAAACCTCCCAATTTCATTTTCCCTTTCCAAGCCCATTTGTGTCAAGCTGCGGACTGCGCTGTCAGCACGAAATCAAATTAACGGAGATGAAAAATACAATCCTCACAACGGCCCCTTCAAAACGACGCCCGAAATACGAGTCCACCTAAAGACGGCGCGAGCACAGCGCTCTAATAAAGGAGCGCCGTTCGCAGAGAGAAGTAAAGTGGCGGGGATCATCAAGATTGCGGCGAAGTACGAAATAAATCGTGCCGGCTTACAAAGGAGCAAGAAAGAGCAAAACAAAAATCGAATGACGTAATTTTTTAGTAGTACCGCGCACACGAACTCACAATTATCCATACACCACGAGGAACGGCCAAGCAACGAGAGGGTTTAACAAAAACAAAATAAAGAGCGCTTCGCTTAAATGTCGTCGTTCTTGCAGCTATACGAGATTAAAGCCTGAGTTTTTCCCTCGTAAAAGAGGCTTGCTCCGAAGCAGGGCTCAGAAGCACTCGTTATATGCCTCAGCCGAGGAGAGGACGTTGAGAGAGACGGAAGCAGAGGAGGGGGGTGGGGGAGGCTGGAACGGAGAGTGTGCGAGGGGGGGGGGGGGGGGGAAGGGGGGAGGGGACAGCGGCGTACACTGGCAGACAGATACTCGCCCGTGCTGCCCAGCCAAGAAAATGAAGTGGAGAAAAAAAAAAGAAAGACTGGAAGCCGCAGACGAAACGGTCCGCCTTCAAGCGCGTTCACGAAGCAACGACCATTGAGAGGCGGATAGACAACGCCGCGGCGCGGACACGCGAGAAAATCCGCGTCGACGCCCGCGTCCAAAACGTACTTCCCCTCGAGCACCCTTTATGGAAGGCAGGCTGTATAAACGCCGAGCCGTATTCAATCTGCACGCATCCCCGAATGCTCTACGGGAAAGCAAAGAAAAAAACACAAAACAAAAAAGTAAGACGAAGGAGGCGGAAAGGGGAGGAGGTGAGGCGAGAAGGTACGGCTGCTTTCTGGCTCCTCTCGCCTCAAGGCAGCCGACGAACGACGATTTGAAAAGTGTTAGCGTTAGGGTTCATCGTGCTATTGAAGCGAGCAGCGCGCAGACAGAGATCGTCTCATGTTTTTTTGCGAAATGGCAAATGCAGTATTTGGTACGTGTAAGAAGTGCGACGAAAGAGCGGCTTGGCAGTCTATTCAGCCTGGGGCTGGGCCCTGGAGCATTGTTTGGCTCAACGTCTGCGGCAGACATGTCTATCGTTAACGCATGCAGGACGTTGGGTGCTGAGTCTGCTCAACTCTTCAGCGAATGCAGTGGAAGCATGCCGGTGGTTTTGCTAGCTGACGAATGCAGTTCTCTTAATTATATCGCATGATAATGAGAATGCGCTTGGCGCGTACAATATAAGGAAACAAGACCGCGCTACGTAGCGCTACAGTTGAAGCAGTAATCGGAAAGAGGGGGTAGCCTCAGCTAGAAGGCCGCCTTCGCGTGTATGTACAAGTTGTCTTCCATAAACATCACAGTCTTGTGGAAATTAGTTAGTGTCAGCCATCGGCCGAACGTATTCACGAAGCCTTCTAGTGAGTCATCTGAACGGCTCACTGACAGCTGTCTAGTTGATTGGACAGCGCACAAACCGCGGCGACTTACGTAACAATCGCGCGCTCAAGCAGCTTCGTCAGTTATCTGCCTAATTGCTCCACACCAGCTGTAGTTTCCACGAGAATTCACGGCTTGAGTAAGAGAGTTCATGTTGGCGTGAATGTAGGTGGAAGGAATAAGCGAAACGCAGGATTCGCTAACCACGTGTATTTACGCACAGAAACAAAAAGAAAAAAAAGACGTGGTACGATTCACGTTATTCACAACAGCACGCTGAAGAGAACGACCTTATAAAAAAAATGCCTTTGCTCTTCTTTTTTCAAGATGCCCCTGGGCGGCTTTAAGGCTCAGGACTGCAAGAGCCTTTCCTTCAAGGCATGGCGGCGCAGTTTCAGCTGACCGACATTTTCGTCAGTGTTCACGAAGCACTATATCTGGCGCCAGGTGTCGTTCCTTGGCGAAAAATACGCCCCGAAATAATTAACTTTTGCTTGTTAACGAAGCCGAAAATTGCAGGCCGTTACAAACTCGATTTCGCACCCCCCCCCCCCCCCCCCCGCTTTCGTTACCGCACATGAATGACTAAAATTTTTTGTACGTATAGAGCACCTGTTTTTCGCAGATTTGGTTGATAAATCGTTTTGAACACTTTTATCTCTTGCGCTCTTCGCGGTAAGTTTTTTATATTTGTATTTAGAAAAACACTGTGCTCAGCAAAGAAAGAGAATATTGATCCTCAGCCAGAAGAATGTCATCGGTAATCGTTATCAATTTCGAAGTCAAGTTGACGCCAATGCCGAGCTGTTTGCATCACCTGGGCCTGAATAATAAAAAAATTTTACGGGACTTATGCTTTCACGCTCCCGCTACCGCTAGGATTGTCCACTCGGTGATGCGAATGATTAGAATCAAGCAAAACGTTAACGAAGAGGTCATTAAGTATACTCTCCCTGATTTTTCCTAGCCGCCGTGGCTGAATAAAGAAAACGCAGCGGGGAGCTTTTTACATCAGAAAAATAGTGCTTTCTTTACTGAATTTTCACAAGCAAAAAATTACAAATAGGCTTACAGTCTTACTCATAAGTCTTATGGCCGACGGCTTTTCTCTTCAGCCGCTTAACAGAGCCATTACGGCACTATTAAAGACTGAATGACCTTGAAATGCTAGCAGAAGGTTTCTTCTTGCGGTAGAGAAGCTTCGTGCTTGACTTGTGTTTTGAATGATCCGCTACACGGAGCATTCTAGGAACAGTCATGTCGCTGCAGCTGAACGCTGTGGCCTTAAGGCTTTTGACCAAGATTATACATATACGAGCTCCGTTAGTAATTTTTGTTTAAAATGCTGAGCACATATAGATTTCATTATTAACAAACAAAATATAAACGCGATTTCTGTTCACACTTTAGAAAGGAAACAGCATGATCTTAAGATTGCGACAGGCACCTATATGTTTACTGCAAACATTGAAGACAACAAGGTACGGAAACAGATATATGCTGCGAAGAAGTGATGTATATACAAGAAGTGCAGAACACCGATGTGTGAAGCAAATAAATATATTAGCGGAAAAACTGCTATCGATCATTGTAGAAAGTGGAATTATGTATGCGTGAACATCCACCAAATGTCTTTCTGATCACGCTCAAACCGGGGTGTAGGCATAAATTTACGGGTACAGACGAGCGCAAATGTATGCCGCTCTGAATACAGTAAAGTGTTTACAAGTTGAGGAAGACCTTGGTCCATTCTCCCTAGCACAGTCTTCACTTTGCCGCTTTGACTCCACCTGAGCTCAGTTGCTCCAGTTATCAGGTTCGGGTTGATTATTCGTAGAAAGGCTGGATCGGAGCAACCGACAACTGGAAGTATATAGAATCTCAGCTCGCTGAAATTTACATATAGTTACTCTTACTGAGTACTATCTTGTGGCTATTTTTTCTTCGATCTTAAAACATCCTTTTTAATTTAAACACTCTTTCTTCTTTAAATATTTTTTTTTCCTTTATGACTTCATGGATCGTACATGCCCGTAGCATGGGAACCTCCCTAATTTCAGCACATCCGTTCACTCCCATTGATTCATTGTCATTATCACTAATAGTGTGACGTCGCCTTCATTCAAAAGTACATCATTATATCCGTAATCCCATCAGCAACGCCGGCAAAATTCTCATCTCAAACGTAAAGATCGACGCTGCAAGATGTGTATAGCAAACTCGGTCCTTTAGGCAACGTTTATGGTGATGCAAGTGCCCGATCGCGTTCAGTCTTGCACAACGGTCGTCGCGCCAATGTAATACTGTGGCTCATGAGCAACCAAACTGATCTCTCCTGAAAGCCATTTCGCAATCACTAAACGGAAGCGGCCTTCGGTGTGGACCGGTGTTTATTAACGCAGGGCTGATATTCGACCACCAAAAGTACTGTTTCTACCCGACTTGCGCAGTAAAAACAAAAATCAGAGGAAAAAAACAGATAGCGGAGAGAAGAGATAGAGGATGAAAGCTGTTGAGGTCAATTGCCGAAGCTAAAGCGCAATCCTGACGAAGCTACAAGTAGAGATAAAGACAGGACTAAAGCACGCGGTGGGTGTTTTTTTTTTTCTTCGTTCAGTTTCCACCATACCTACATTCATGAACCAAATCTAACTCGGAAGCTTTTCGTTTTGTAGTTCGGTTAACTAGGCATGAGGTCCGGCTGACTACCCTACACCAGAAGGGGGGGGGGGGGGGGTAGTAGCCTTCTTGCCTTATCTTGCCTTAAGTAAAGAATAAGGTTTCGAACAATAGTCCAAATGACCCAGAGTTGCCTCAAGAAAAACTTTTTCAGTCTGTCTCATACTGGAGGCATCAGCAAAGGAAGGGCTCAGTTGTTTCTTCGCATCTGCAGTGGCAGCTGGCTGTGCAGTCAGCCATTCCATTTAGAAAAGAACGCATGGTCATAAAGGCAATAATTGATGATAGCAGAGACAAAACCATCGCATCGAAGAGGGAGAAGCCGGGCGGTAGTTGGAATTGTAGAGACGGAAAAAGTCCTATCTAGTCATTTGTTTGAGACAACGGATCTAACATGCGAAAGTTTAGGTGAATCCCCCAAGGTGGAGTAGATTTGTAATCAAGGAGTAATTACTCATTGACATCCACCCGAACGCCGCCATGCGACTACAAAGGCTTTCCTCTGTAGCCGTGTGGCTGCGCTCGGGTGGATGCCATTGAGTAATTACTCCCTTATTACTAACATGCGAAAGCCACGTAGTGAGCTCCTTAAACTCTCAGAGATAACACGTGGTACCTTAGGCTATCGATAATGTATCACATTCACTGTATTTTCCAGAAACAAATCCGGGAATCTAACCAACGCGCCGGTCTTTTCTCCACTGTCAGTGTCACCGTTATCGCCCCACCCATATACCATGATCCGTAAACACGCTCACCAAGGAACTCCAACAGGTCACTTCCTAATAACAAAAGAAGAAGGGCCAACTAAGCCTTCTTAAAGTGTCTGCAGGTACTTTGCTTCGAAAATGCTGGACTGTTATCTCCAGGATGCGTAGCGCATTGCGGAGACTGAACATCTTTCCACCCCTACGAACAGTACAGATCAGTGCATACAGGAGCCAATAGGCAGCCACAGCCGAGAAGCCGTGGTGCGTCGAGGGCGAATATTTATCGGCCCGACGCCAGAGTGAGCTCGGACTCGTCATTATTCATGCGCACAGAGCACTAAGCTGGAGCACGTGGCAAGGTTCCAGCGCAGCGCCGGACATTCCATCGGAGGATACCGGCTTCCTTAATGAATGACGCCAGGTTGCACAATGTTCCTCTGAGCGCCGAAGACATGTAGGGACATCCACATCTTTCATTTGGTGCAGCGGCAATACTTGGTGACTATGCAACTGTTGTTTAGGTGCCTTCGTGTCTGGCAAGCACGCACCTTGCTCGCTCCAGAAGCAGCTTGAGCAATAGGAACCACGTTGCTGAAATTGGTTAAGCAGGAAGGCCGAGCCGAGAACCGAATGCTGCACCTCGACATTCCGCAGCATATGTACATTTAGCTCTGCCGTGAGCTATTCCGTGTCAGCATGCATGCGAAACAGATAGCACTTCTTTCGTTAGTTTTCGTTAGGTCTCGATGGTTTTGTTTCGTTCGCTAGTTATTTATTGGGGGTTCGACGGAAATCCGTCTGCCCAGGCATAGTGATCCGATGAAGGGAAGAAGCAGTCACTGACCATTTTCGAACGTCTTTCCTCTTTTCGGCTAAAGTGCCAGTGACCGCTTCTTCACTTCAGTTCTACTAAATTGAGCCCAAATATATCAAACCCCGATATTTCTAATTATCGGTTATATCGAACACACTGGTTATCCCCTCGAAAATCCTCTGTGAACGTATAGGAAAGTGTCGCAGTATATAGAACTCCAATTTCGCAGGTCATTCGATGCATAGAACTGTTTGCCACGCCCCTACATGTGGTGCTTCTCCTAACAGCGCTTTCGATCACTTTTCGCGCGCAGAGACGTGTCGGCTGCGCGACCTTGGGCACCTGCTGAAAGCGCTAGCGATGTGAAACCGCGCGACAAGGTGAACGTGGGCTTCGCTCGACGATAAAGAAGTTTAAATGAAGAAGTATAAATAAAACCGATAAAATGTCAAAATTAACATGCAAGGGATAAAAACATACACCCAAAGACTCGGTTCATCTACCGATTAATCGTTGCACATCAATTCCAAGAGTATCAATTTCTTTCGCGATATAAAAAACGACATGCAGACCAAATACTTCTTCCAAGGCTGGACTGTTGCCCGTAACAGTCAAGTATGTTGACATTGATGACACACGACACGTATCCACAGTTATTTAACTGCTGGCAAAAGTCGCTCTCTCCTTCCTTACTGACTAGCCTGGAGCGTTCTCGTGGTCTGTCGTTCACAGTGTACCCGCCTGACCTGCAGCCCGGCTGCTAACGTAAGAGAGCAGAGTCTTGTAAACGACCCCTTGGGCGTAATCTACGTACAACTCGCTATGTTTCGTAGTGCGGCCTTCCTTGTCGATGACGATGGGGATGACGGCGATGGACACGCGGCGGTAGTATCGAGTCGTTCGATGCTTATATTCCTCTCACATCTTGCAGTGCAATGAAAGTTGTGGAGACCATTTCCATACATGTGTGGTTACCTCGTGGTCGCGTGAGAATCAAACACATCTTGTCGTTGTTGCCTCTGAAGCGAGGGCACATACAGAACAAATGTCGAACCAGCTGACATGTGGAACCAGTCTCGCATGAAGTGTACAGTCTAGAGCGATTTGATGGTTATCACTTTCGTTCAGAACAACCTTTTTTTTTTTCCTGGAGTGACGGTCACTTAGTCAGCAACAAACATAACGGCGCAAGATAAAGGAATCCTTCGGCTAGCTAAGCTCAAGTATTCGTAGCAGCCTTCTTGCGAAAATAAACCGTGTCAGAGCAGCTTATTCTCATTGGGTTAGCCGGGCTGAAGTGATCGCCTTCAAATCGCGTTAGACGCTACATCAGGTAGACGCGGTATTACTTACTTATTTTATGTTTAGTCATGCATTCGCTGTGATTTCCTTCAGTGCGCGTCCGAGTTTTGCTTCAGTTATGAGTATGCGCGCACTATACAGCTGGATGAAAACTGCTTAGTTGCGTCAGTACTTCCTCATTGCGGATAATGTTCTGCGATGTGCGTAGCACAGTTTGTGTTATAGACCGTTTACAGTGTGCGGTTCTTCCGTTTGATACCAGATGGCGCCACGGGTGCGCTAGGAACACGGCGCCATTACGGGCCTCGTAAGTCGCCAGCCTGTACGCCTCGACGTAGCAGTGGAAACACTGCGGGTGGCTACCGAATGTGTTCTTTCTACGAATATGTGGAAAGGCAGATGAAATATGTGCTCTGTTGTGGATTTCAAGAACTGTGAGAGAGAGTTAAAGAGGCGGGATGCGATCGACAGCGATCATCACGAAATCGAACTGCACAATGACGTACTGCCCCTGTCGCGCCCGTTCGGCATGCACGTGCACGCTTTCCAAACGGGCGAACGCAACAAACACGTTCGCCAGCGCTAGACAGCCAATATAGGAAGGTTCCGATCTTGGAAAATCTGCGAGGGTAAGAGCACAACATAGCCGCATGAACAAGCTGTTCCGCCGCCGAAACCATCACTTCGTGCTTTCAGACGCTGTGCAGTTGCGTCTGCGTGTAGCGAGACCCGATTGCTCGTAAGTTTGTGCGGCCATGAGTAACAGGAGCGCCCGAGGACGAATTAGGAACGGAAAAGAAAGATGACTTACGCTCCTACATACCGCTACTGCAGATTATGCAGTGCACAGCCGCGCGAGCGGGCAACGCTTACCGTCAGTCCGTGTATAACATGACGTTTTGATGCTACTGTTGAACTTCGGTCCAAGTAGCGCGATTTTCGTGGACCATATTCGGAATAAAGCATTTCCGTTACGGCTGCTGTGCTGGGTGGTTGTCACTTTTTCGCGCTCCATGCAAGGCAGTCACTATAAGTGACTCCGCAGGCCTGCGCTCAGACTGAAGCTGATTACTTGCCACCAACGAGACGTCGAGCATTTTCATGTCCGCATATCGAGCGTATAGAGCGTACCACAATTTTATATGTGAGGCTGACATAATTGTGAACTTCGTGTAGTATTATCGCGTTGCCATGCGTGCGTTCTAACAATAATATCGCGAAATCCTTCGAAACGCACGCCAGCTCGTGAAGACTGCTTTATAGTGCATGGTACTGCTACCATGATAGTTAAAATTTGTGTGTCTATTTACTTCTGTCGCCTTTCTGCGTTTAACAAACCAGTAGAAAATATTTTATGTTTCTTAAGCACCGCTAACATGTTGTAAACAAATGCTCACGACGTGCATTTGAGCGTTTTACAGCGGTGTCTATATGCATGTGCTCAGCACGACAACGACCTGCGCTGCCGCAGCGGCATTAAACCTTGCCGTTTTAGATAGTAACAATAATAAACATTCAGCAAAGCCTTCAGCGGATGCAAAGACAAGCATTCAGGCGATCCATCCCTTGGCTCGAAGAGGGAGAGCTGAGCGGCTCTCCGCGACATGAAGTAATAATAATAATAATTGGTTTTTTGGGGAAAGGAAATGGCGCAGTATCTGTCTCATATATCTTTGGACACCTGAACCGCGCCGTAAGGGAAGGGATATAGGAGGGAGTGAAAGAAGAAAGGAAGAATAGGTGCCGTAGTGGAGGGCTCCGGAATAATTTTGACCACCTAGGGATCTTTAACGTGCACTGACAACGCACAGCACACGGGCGCCTTAGCGTTTTTCCTCTATAAAAACGCAGCCGCCGCGGTCGGGTTCGAACCCGGGAACTTCGGATCAGTAGTCGAGCGCCCTAACCACTGAGCCACCGCGACGGCTGCGACATGAAGCCCGATCACATTTTCACACCACAAGGGATCATATTAGGGCTCTCACGTGTCCTTTGTAACTGTAGCCAAACCGTAGTGTCGTCTGCCCACTACTTTACAACCGTAGCAGCCGAAACACAGCCTCTCGGAACCGAACCGTCAGGCGCAGCAGCCGTCGCGAAGAGGCGCGCGCCAAGCAGTCAGGAGGCTTGAAATGGAGGCGTGATCACGTGATCAAAGATGGCAGCCCCCATGATGCGGCGCTGTAAAGCCTGTACACACTCTTGCGGGAGCATATACAGACAGTGGCTCAGTGAGACTCGGCAGGTACAGGGGCTTCGTCGGCACGCCGTTGTTTCGTTGCGTGTTGGCTCTCCAATGCCACCAAGCAGCTGAATTCAGAGACCGCTGGGGTACGGGACAACGAACAAACGCAATGCGTAATTTGCTGGCTGAAAGGAATTCTCAAGTGCTGCAGCATCTCCCGTCGTAATATGTGGTGTACAAAGGAAGAACGCATTGATGCGAGCGTGTGTAGCGCGCGCCTATCAAATTGGCCGTGAGCTCATTATCGACCGTTTCCCGCGGTACCTGCGTCTCCGGAATGCTGCCTGGGAGCCGTGGGTGTGATTGCGCTGCGGCCTTTGTGCCGGAATGCAAGCGATGCAGTTTGCAATGAAAACCGTATCTCCAGTGCCCTTTTTATCCTGTCGGCTACAGTGCGATTGCACAAACTACAGTACAAAATACAATGAACCCTGTTGCTACCCAAACAGCACATTTCATAGAAAACGAGAGGCTGAAGTGATAAGCAAATTTGCCAGTTTGAATACGTTTGAATGGCGCATGGCAGACTGGCACCAGTTCACATTATAGTTAGCACCTGGGGCGAGATTTTTCACTTTCTAATGATATGTTTTAGTTTTCACACGTCATAAGTTTTATTTATAGCCACGCATTCGCGAACGACGCCTATTTTCAGCCCAGGTTACGTCAATATGGTGTATCGCATAGTTCTGTTAGTCGTCATACGTTCCTTTTCCCTTAGCTGTTTCAGATGAAAATAGCAACTCGCCTAACAGTTCACCATACACAGCTATATGATAGCAGATACTGCAGCCGCTGATTGCAGTATACAGAGTATACAGAGCCACAATGACAGCCGGTCATGGCACGTTCTAAACTATTCAACTCCTCCGTAAATTATAGCTCACAACAGCTTGGTGTTGACAGGAATTCATAGCTGGCTTTATTAGTCACTAGCAGTAGCCTCGAAATAAATTTCGACCCTTTTGTTTATAATTTAGGCACCACTTTCATCGAAACTCATAGCACATCAAGCGGCAGTTGAAATCAGTAACGTCCAGTCTCCTCTACGATTCTGAAGCTGTGGCATAGCAACCTAAATTTTAGGTATCCTGATTTTTGAGCAGTAAAGTTTGCACGAACGGTTATTTTTGAAAAGTATTATTTCATTTTAAGTCTCTAATAATTGACTATAGCAGTTATGGCTTCACGTGGCATAGACAAAAACATTAAGTTATAAGAACGAAGAGACCACTCGTGGACTTATCTAAGGCGCCTTCAAGCTTTTGGCTCTTCTCAGCCAATAATTTATCTTGCACCTACATTTTCGGGAAAGTGAAAAATAATTCGTTGCATAACGAAATGGGCTCACTATTTTACTCCATGGTTACGCATTCGGCAGGTTTTTTGAACATCGCGGAAGGATGTCAAGAACTAATTAACCGCTTCTAGTGGTTCCGAAGTGTTTGGTCCTTCATTATAGTCCCACAATAGGGAACGATAAAAACCCGGATCTTGAGAGAACGACACGTCTCGGAGCTTTTATTAGTCAATACAAATGCACAGTTTATGTTCATGTTTGTAAATACAATATAAAGCGATGGTAGTTTTCCAGATCACTCTAGTGCTAAATATAGATTCCGGTTATTGTCACTCGATGGTGACGGCAGTCCAGCAGTCAGGAAGATGGTGAAAGGCTTCCAAAAGAAAAAGAGTTACGGCTGCTTTCGGCCACGCTCAATTTAGAGCCTACAGATAACTTTCGAGAAAAGGCGCGGAAAATTTTTCAACCAGCTCGAACATCAGAGAAGTAGTTGCGCAGGGCTACAGCAATCCAGATAAGTCCGGTCACGAAGAAAGTGATAAAGCCGCGTCCGGTAGCTTTGACCACGAACAAAGAAACATTACAAAGCTTCGCGCCAATGTGGTTTTGCCATTTTTTCCTTCACTTTCAGTTCCATAGGTTTTACCTTTGCACCACTGCGCCCTAACACGCTGCGGTTTATGCTTATCACCTTACTTGCAAAAAAAAAAAAGTAGGTTCTCGCTTCCCGTCTTAGATCAAACTGAAATCGGCGGTCTGCCCATGCTTCCATTTATTTACGCTAATGTGGTGTGCGCCTCAAGTATCTCAATCGCACCCCTAAACAAAATAAGCGCGTGTTAGAGGAGACCTAAGGTTTGTTGTTTCGTCTGCTTATCTGAGTTTGTTTCAATTTTGACACCTTTAAAAACGTTTACTGGTATTATCGGTATGTGCTCATAGTGCTTTATTTCATTCTAAAGTAATATTTTATTAAGTAATGAGGGACAAAGGCAGTGGATGATTGATCTGACCTTATCGGATAGCCGTCCCTTCAACAAGAAACAACTAAACCGTATCCTGGAGCTGTTGATGACACTGGTATGCTTAACGAGCTCGTGTGAGGACACCAGATCATTCATCAAGCGTCATTCAAACATTTTCTATTTTTTTAAGTTCGATATTACGGTGAAAGTCAAATAGGCGTTTTACATTAATAGCCACATGGCGCACTCTTTTTGCAGGTTCAATATAAAACTTTAGGAAAAGATTGCAATTTCGATCACACTTAGGCCATTGCACATTGCTTTCATTTTTGGGATTCCTAGGACTTCGGTACTATTTAGTCTGAAAGTAGAAGCGCTTTTGTTGGTGGTGCACGTTATTATTCACAAAAAGATGACAGGAAATATCGGAGCAATAACAAAATGTCCAAAGAATCCTATGTAAAATTAAAAAAAAAAGTCTTGAAAAGTGTGCCACATGCTGTATGGTGGGAGGTACAAAAAACATTTACGCTCGGGGACCATCTGGTATTCGTCAAGTTCCATGTTGGAATTCACGTCTAGTTTACATGAAATTGAGTAGTCATTAATTAAACTTTTGTTGTTCTGAGCGGAAGTTCACGTCTCGTCAAGAACAAAAATTCCATGTGTGTCAAAATCTTGGCTTGGGCTAGTCTTAAGTAAAAACCGTGCAGCGCAAAAACAAGGACAGAAGAGGAAAACATAAACAGCGCCAGTCCTGTTGTCCTGTTGTTTGTCTCCCTCTTCTGTCCATGTGTGTGCCTGGATGCATTGAACCATTTCATCGTAATCCCTTTTATTTAACTTCCCAACGTGGCCAAGTCGTTACGAGGTGCCTGCAAAGAGATGATTTAAAATACAGAAAACCGTAGACAAAAATAAAAATACTTAATTTAATATTCCGAAAAGCAACCGCGTGCTATCTATTACTTGACGGTGCACAATTTATCGAGGAGTCTGCTAGGCATCCGCACGCGGCGATCAATGAAGCCAAGCGGTATAACGGCCGAGGCACTGAATGCCTCCGGGCTAGGTTTGTTCGATAATGAAAAAAAAAGAAAAGCGCGCCTGTTTAAGACGTGCGCGAAAATTGAGATTCGTAGCGGATGGCAAAGTGAGCATCAAGCAAGGCGAAAACAAAAGGGCACGTGCCACGCTCCGCTGTTGAAATCGACCACAGTTTTTCATGCGGACTCCTAATAACGCATTCAACTTGCTTTCATCTGTTCTGTTTCGCATATTGAAACAACGCCGGGACTAGTTGCAAGCGGCTTTATACTTGGTGTTTTCGTTGGTGAATCTAATCAATTTAAAGCAGTCATAATCCCCTTATTGATTCAAGTTTCAGAACATAGGACTCGGTTTTTGGGTCCTTACTTAAAAACAAATAATAGTGCATAAAAAAAGAAAACACCTTCTTTTATACGCTGTTATTTATTTTTAAGTATTAACCACCAACGTGCCCAAACTTGCTTCCTTTTGGTACTTAGCTGCTCTGACTGGATATGAGCCCAGACGGCAGCGAAACAACGGGCCAAGGTCGATTTTCTCTTGGCTAAACCATGAACCAACGTTGGATTTGCAGGCAAGGAAACAGTGCTGGTGACACTGGCCGAGCATCGGCAGTGCATTGGTTGTTATACATTTTCTCAACTTTAAATTTGGTAACAATATGGTGCAATGCCTCTTATGTGCCGACGTATGTTCTATCTGCTACCAGTGATGTGCGGGTTTCGATACAACGCATTCCTACTGCCTGGGAAAGCTTAACTTTACATGACTGCACTAATTGAAGTATCGGCAAGGTAATATTTTCATAATGCAATTTTGCCTACTACAGTGTTTCCCAAAAGCACAGACAAGATTGCTCCGAATTTTGAAAGGAGGTTATGGGGCTTTTAATGTAGGAAGTGAAACCGGTTTTCACTGATTTCCACGCATAAAGCTTTTTTGTTAACATATATCAGAGACTTTTTACCATGCCCGTTTCATGATACTTAAAATATGATTTGTTATCTCGCAAGTTTTAATGAATGTTTAAGTTTTAATATTCAATTCAATTCACACCTTTTAGGGGATCGATAATCGGGCGTTGAAGGCTTTCTTAAGCTGCATTGTGCTGGTCAGAAAGCAGTTGCGGTACCTCCTCTGAAAACCATTTCTGTCAGGTACAAGCGCCTCTCTCATCATTCCACAGTCCACTTTTTCTCTCGTTTCCTTTGAGAATACCCCGTACTATATATATATATATATATATATATATATATATATATATATATATATATATATATATATATATATATATATATATATATATATATATATATATATATATATATATATATATATATATATATATATATATTAACAGACGAGGTAAAGGAAATGAGGGGCTCGTTTGACAAACATATTAAGGAAGCCAACAGTCGCGGAAACCAAGGGGCATAGGGGAATGTTTTTAATCTTTTTTTTAATTTGTAGTGCCAATCAATCACTTTAAAGAAAATTACTTATAAAGCAGCAGAAAAAACAACCATGCCGCCGGTGGGATCCGAACCCACGACCTCCGAATATCGCGTCCGGTGCTCTTACCAACTGAGCTACGGCGACGGCTGTCCAGTCTGCTGCTCTCGTGGGTATTTATGTTTACTGCGTGTAAGCGAACCTCGAGAGTGTTCACCAGCGCCACCCTCGACCATAGCGGTGGACGTAGCACGTCCTGTTATACCGCGAGTGTGACGTAGAACGTCATCTACCGGCGACGGCGGAAACTGTGCGAGAGCCCTCTTATGCTACCTATGGCAACAAGACTGCCAGAACCGAGACCCCCGTTAAGCTATTAACAGACAAGGTAAAGGAAATGAGGGGCTCGTTTCACAAACATATTAAGGAAGCCAACAGTCGCGGAAACCAAGGGGCATAGGGGAATGTTTTTAATCTTTTTTTTAATTTGTAGTGCCAATCAATCAGTTTAAAAAAAATTACTTATAAAGCAGCAGAAAAAACAACCATGCCGCCGGTGATTATATATATATATATATATATATATATATATATATATATATATATATATATATATATATATATATATATCTGTTGCATGAAAACGCACAGTTAGTTCTTATTGATAGCCGTTATTTGATGACTGTCACATTATGTTCCAACGCTTTTTTGAGGTGCTACTCATCTTTATTTGTATCAAAGTAATAAGACGCCAAATAGTAACCAAATGTTCTTTTTTTTCAGAGTTAGTTTGAGGCAGAAAAATGAAAAATAATAAAATTCGAATGTGAGACATTATCGCACCTGCAACAACAGAACTTCCGTCTATGAGAATCATAGTAGTAAAGGTGCTGTGTCAAAATGATGTGGGAAGTTTGGTAAGCTACTATGTTCTGAAGTTCAAAGTTCATTGGGTCTCATTTTGGGTGCCTCACTATGGAACTACCTCTGAATGTTTCTTTTAAGCTATACATACGTTGATAGGACCTGCGGTTTTTTTTTTCTTTTAAAACGGTGAGAAACGTATGACGGGCCGAAATGAAAATTAAGTCGAATTGTTTAGCCCTCGCTCTTTTTCTGTTATTACGTGACCCCGTATTATGGAGAGAAAAAAAAGAGAAACCTTCGACTTCGCTCAATTTATTCGTGAACGCTGATTTTGTTCTTCGCTCAGCTTTGTTGCCACCGAATGAACACTCCATCATGGGTTGACGAAAGCATGCACGCGTTAAAAACATCAAAATAACGCCGGGCGAATAATCTCGAACAGGAACAAAAATTGGAGGAATCAGAAAGGGAAGGCATGGAAGTCTGAAAGTCGGCTCCCAGCCTGATTATTATTTGCGTTCCCACGCAAAACTTGTTGCGCGCGGGCACGTCCCTGGGGTTCATAATTACCACTCTGCTTTCACATCAAATTGCAAGTTCCCTCCCTCTCCGCCTACTCATTTTTATTTCCTTCTCCTGCATGCGTATAAATAGGCAACTGCGGGGGCTAACAATCCGTGCTCCTTCCCTCCCGCATGTCGTTAATTAAAACGCTTTCTCCACTGTCAGGGGAAAAGCTTGTTTGCTCAACGCGGCGTCTTCCTGAGCGACGCAACAAAAAAAGGAGCATTCCTCGCTTCTGCCGTCCTTACTTTCCTGCTAATACGCGTTCGCGAAACAAAATTAGGCGCGCTGAGTGTACTTTACCGCCTTGCCGAACTACGCTAATTAAAGCAACCGCAGTTCTTCTCCTCCTCCTCAGCTGCGCAGAGTCGCAAACAAACGCAAAGTAAATACACCTGCGCAAGAGGGCCGTTCATCATTCCTTCTTGCTATGGCAACGAGCTTAAGCTGCCACGATGTACGTTAGCCCTTTTTTCCCCCACTCAAGCTTTCTTTTCCAATCACCATCATCGTCGTCCTGATTTGCTGGCTTGGAGTGCTTGTGTTTTTTTTTTAATCCTTAGCCTTATTTTTCTCTTAGCTCTGCGGGCAATCAGTTCCAGCTCTTCCTTCGTCCCAACTTGGGGAGCAGCGGCTTTCGGCACGCGATCCCTGCTTGTTCCGTTCCACCTTTGTTTACTGGGACTCCCTAAAGGCGAACACGCTAGCAAACGGAGACCTGACTCTCGCATAGCGCGTTTCAGTTAAAACACGAGACGGTGCTTCTCCACAGCGCAAACGGAGTTTCGGGTGAAGCGGAAGCCAGAAAGTAAGCGAAACAAAAAAAAAAGTGGTAGGAACTCTGAACGCAGATCAGCGCCTCGTAGTACCAATACATAGCGCTTTGAATACACACTGATCGCGAACCGACTCGGGCGATGGTAGTTTATCAAAACTTTCAAATAGTCGGCACTTCGCGTGCCACTGTGTTAAGGCGTTTACAGCTTGATGGAGAAGTGTATATTAAGGAACGGTGTATTTAAAACGCATCTAGAGATGTGCCTAGTGATTCGTGTGGGTAAAAATATGTAATACACGTGAATTAGTTTAAATGCTGAAGCGTTCTTCCCGCCATGAGGTGAAGCACTCAGGCGCTGGCTTGGCTTTTTAGATGGTGACTACCAGCGCACAGGATCAGTCGAAAGCACAGCTCACATTCTAAAATGATCGCAAAACTACCAAGTTACCTTGCTCGCAAGAGCTCGGCCCGTCTCCGTCACTACGGCGATCGTGATAAACTTGCGCGCGACAACAGAAGTGCCTGCCAATCAGGTACCGTTCTGGTACTCGAAGAGCCTTGGTAATTGGGTCTGTGATTTGTTCCTGCGCTGTTGGGGCTCTCTGTGGCTAGCAAGGTGCGGTGAAATCTACTACAGAGCCATTATAATGCTATAACTGTTCTATTTCTATTCTATTTTATTTATTTTATCAACCGTCTGCCATTGGCTGAACGGACTCGATGCCCCTCATTCCGTCTTGGTTATTGGCTCAAGTCCTGCGGTAGCGAGGCCGCTTCAGCCAATCGCAAAGAGCGAGGAACGAAACAAAATAGGTATAATCCGAAGAGATGCATTACATTATTGCATAGGGTCAGCCGCCACTCTGTAGGTGTATACGTGTGACTTTAATGTGAATAAAAGTCAAAGGGCTCTTCTCCCTCTGTTATACCTTTTCCCGATATACTCTTTTAGCTGCTTCTGTAACTGTCCTCCCAAAAAAATTAATTCAGAAAGCGCAGCAGACATTTAGTGGTTTCAGCGTCCGCCTCGCATTTGATCCCCAATGTCATCGGATACCCACCGGTGATACAATGGGTGCAACTTTTCCTCTCGCCTGATTCTCAGCTTATGTGGGGTTAAATACTTGGGAAATTGGTCTTTGGCCCCACCTTGAGAAGACAAAAACACCTTGTGCCATGGCGCTGTTTGACCTAAAACTGCCCCTCGCGCCATTAGAATTCACCATCGCCAATTAATTCTAGACAGCGGTTCCTCACTTTTGTTACCCTTTAGAGCTTGTTCAGTGTGTTACCACGCATCCTGCAGGTTCCACAGCCTTGTACCGTTCTCACTTGGGATTATTCCTGTTTCTTGTGGTTACCTCTACTGCCCTCAGGCTGCTTTAGGAATAGTCAGAAAGTCGCTTGCAGTTTTTTTTCCCATTATATCCTCCATAAAACTGAATCTCGTTGCTTCATTCATCCGTACGCACTGGCTCTGTCTAATGAGGACTCGGCCCGCAGACATCGGAAACTTCACGCGAGAAGCCATTGGCTGCATAACGACCTCAACTTTACGTCCTGACCTTGTAAGAAAGAGGAACCACGTCCTCCAGTCTCTGCGAGCAAGAAAGCTCGAAAAATCAAAGACAAACATTGGGCGAAGGAAACGCTTCGTATACTGGCCGCTTTCCAAAGGGAAAGTTGCAGCTCGCGTTGCTTCAAGCACGCGACGCTGCGCGCGCGCCATTTTGCGGCGACGAACGCCGCACGTGAATGCAACGGCAGCGACGCTTCAGTGCCCTGAGAGGATTAGCGTATGCCAGCGCGCCGTTCGCTCGCGCCCCCTAGCGGTCATTACGCTCATCGCTGACTCTGGGGTTCTGGGAACGCGTTTCCCGGCTGTGACTTGCAACTGCGCGTGCACCAACCTTGCCAGCACGATGCGCTGCCGATGTTGCAAAGCCTTCGCGGGGAGGGAAGGCAAGGAGGTAGAGGGAGAGGGGAGAGGGGAAGCAGAGAAGTGGTGCCGGCGGCAGCTGGCGTTGTTGGTCCCACGCAGTGCGTTGTGCATCTGCGTTTGGTTTTGACGATGGTTTTAGGGGGCGCTCCTTTCGGTAGATCACGTCGGCTAGCGGATGCGTAGCGTTGGGATCGACGTGTCGAGACGCCAGCAGCTCGAAATGCGATCTCGTTCTCCGACGGAATTGGATATTCGGGCCTTGTTCCCTCGTCGTTTGACCTCCGGCGTTTGACGCGACAGTTTATATCGTCGCTGTCGAAATATTTCCGGTCGGAAGCGACGTGCGCTTCGGAAAAAGTGGCGCATGTATAGACAATGAATATAACGGGGGAATATGACGAGAAAACATAAAATTAAAGTTTGCAAGCCCATGCCACTAAATGCAGCGGTCATGAAGCAGTGAAAATAAAAATAAATAGAACAGCGTAAAACTCCAGATAAAATAAATAAAAATTACAAAGAAAGAGTTATCACACCCGGAGAGAGACTCGCCTGTCTAGGCAGAGGAACTGCGAGCAGCGCTAACTTGTGACGAACTTTTCGAAAAGAATCTCCTTTGTATCCACTATGTTTTCCCTGCTGCATTTATTTTCGCTTTATGAGTGCTGGAAGTTATTTTGTACACAGTGAGGCAAGAATTTCCTTAACAGTAACCGAGCCCATACAACATAAAAATCGCATTCTATTGTCACAGCCTCGATCTCTGTGTCAACATTTTCGCCTACATTGGCTAGTTGGTGTAAAAACGATGAGAATACAATAGAGTTACACTAAAGAGTTGTTGGTTTTTGTGTTATTAGATCCCCTTACAAAAATGTTGGCAGTCTATAGACTGTCCATAGACTTCTGTCCATAAAGTCTATAGACTCTCTATAGACAAATCCTAGAGAACAGTCTATAGGCAATAGAAATGTCACAGGCATTCTATAGACAATTTATATATTTATGGCCATACACTTTTAGTAAACCTTTGTCGATAGACGGAGAATAGACGAAATGAAATATCTATAGGGAGGCAATAAAATCTATAAGAAGTCTATAGACTGTGTATAGACCATTTTTACAAGGGTCACTTATTACTGCTTACTGGTCACTTATCAGCTCACTTGGTTACTGCTTATTAGATAAGTAAGAGGAGACTTGTGATCCAAAATAACACGTTTTCGTCGCTCACTTCAACTTGATTTTTAACACAGTCACCCGGTCATTGTAACACACGAGAAAGGCAACGTTCGCTTCCCTCCGTTCACATTGCTTTGTGGGCGCCGCTACTTTAAAGCACACAGGCAGCGCTGTGACAGGAAACCCAGCAATGCGAATCCCTGACGGTCGAAAAAAGAGCCCGGGGAGTAAGCCGCCATAATGCCTCGAGCGATTATTCCGGCGTTTTCACGATACCGTTTCCAGCGATCGATCGGCTGCGGCAAATGCAAACGATTTCCGCGAACCCCACACCTAAGTATATACAAACGTCATCATTCGGCCTGTTACGGAGGCGCCTCGATTGGGACGAAAGCGCGCGGGCGCGTTAAATTCTTCGGTCATTTTGCAGCGTGTATCATAATTTCCACATGAATAACAGGAACGGCCGCTGTTACCATTATTACAACCGCAATCTTGCGTAACGGCGCTCTAATGCGTCGTTCGTATTTCTCAAAGCACTTTGTGAACTTTTGTATTCGGCGTTCGCTCACTGTCTGCCGCCATTTCAGGCGAATCGCTTCTGCGTTTGCATTCAGAGTTCAGTTTTCATTATTATAGCTTATATATGTGTTGACAGGTAGGCAAAACGCATCTAAATACTGAAAGCCTTTTTTAATGGCAATAGTAGACATTAGTCGAATGACGTCAATGAATAAAATTGTTGAAAAATAAATCACATTTCTCTTGCCGTATTCCTAAAAAGAATCACGTAAAAGAGGATCGCAGAAGAAAATTTCCTCGCTATACCAAAGTATTCATTTCTTTACTTCCAGGGCTTTTGGCATCGAACGAGGCCATTTCTGTCGCATTTGTCCAGGTTGTTCACTTATTTCTGACTACTTATGTGATATTTATCAGTGATATTTTATGTTACATGCAATTCTGGCATACCAACTGAACTGGAATTTGGTTAGACTTGCGCAGAGGAATATTCTCTCCGGAAAGCCGCCCAGGAAAGCCATAGGTACAGGACACTGAAAGAAAAAAAATGTCAGTCGATTTGGGTAATTAGGCCAAATGCGGATACGTTCGCTAGCATGACGTCAATTGTAGGTTGGAGCCACGACCTATTACGTGGTACCAGGCTACCACTTAATTACCACCCCCAAATTCTTCCGTTTAGCTACTCTGCAAGCATCATTCGAATCACGTTCTCCTCCTAACCGCCGCTGCTAATCCCGCTTGGCTCGATGCGCTTACCACCTAATAGCACCCCAGGTTCTCTCCTGGTTACCACCGGCTACCCCTTGGCAAGTAAACACACCACCGGCTACCCCTTGGCAAGTAAGCCACTCGGTGGGCAGGTGAGCAGTGGCGCAGTGGCACAAGGCAGGCGCTATGGGAGGCGTCGCCATCGGTGGGACTTGAGTTGCTTGGGTTGGGTTGCGACCCAGGTTGCTTTTTGCGAGTAGCCTCTCGCGATTACATGGAGTGCCGCCTAACCCGGTGCCCACCACCCAGTGGGCAGGTGAGTAGCTGCCACAAAACCGTCTTCAGACAAACATACAAACACATAACGCCCAAACACTGGGAATGGCCACTATATAAGTGCTAGCGCACTAAAAAAAACACAGCCTTAGGCTGAAGGAAAAGCAAAACCTCGACTCTTTCCGGATAAAATACGCGCATGGCTGACTTTCCCGTAACTATCAGGAAACTCCGCAAGAGCCTACTTTGTGCAATGGTTTCGTCGCTAGCAGCAGCAAGAGTAGCGCCAGAAGAGCGAATAAGAGCAGCCAGACGGAATGAAGCTCGCGCATCGTTGAACAAATGCCCAAGAACATAAGGTGAGCAAAAAAGAAAAAAAAAAGAAAACTCCAACAACGAATAGCGGCGACGCAAAGTGACTTCTCCCAAGGAGCAGGTCTGCAAAGCCAGCGAATGTCTCAATATGGCGTGTTTATTGCACGCAATCGACAGGTCGAAGCAATACGCCAGAATGGCAAGAGGAATGGTGCATTGTATCAGATCGACACACTGAACGTATATCACATTTGCTCTATTCGATGACTGCGTGGAGCTATAGAACTGGACTGGCTGACTGGGCTTCCGGCTGCTGTTTGTTTGTTCTTTAACTTCTCGTAGTCCTGCCTCTTTCACTACGCTTTCTTGCGTGACCAACGTCGAACAGTTTCCCGTGGCCGACCGCTATATCGAAGGGGTTTCGCCACTTCTGGCCAACCGTAGCTGCATTGCCGGTGTCGCATTTCGCCATTCACGTGCATTGTGCAACGGGCGAATGCACGCCGCGCAGCTCAATTTGCAAAAGTGGAGCGGCGCACACGTCAACCAGCGAACGGACGGGCCGTCTTCCGAGACCCGTTCGTTCGACAGCAGGGAAAGAGTGAAATAAACAAACAAAAACACGACTGCCTCTGTCGCAAGTACTTGCCCTTACCAGTGCCGGCATGAAGATTCCATTTTTTATCTCTCTCTACGTATTTTTGTTACCGAGCTGTGTACTAACGACGTGCTAGGAATGATGGCTAGTGCTTAAGCCAGTCAGTGCTATGTCTGACCACTGGCTTTTGCCCTTTTTTCTTCCGTCTTCCCCCGATTTCTTTGCTTTTTTTACTGTAGGTCTCTTTCCTTTTGTTTTATTTTTAATATACACACCGCGACGCTCGTTTGTAGGACAGAGGGGTGTTTCAGCCCTGTGTTCTTCGCCACATATAGAGTAAGGGCCGTGCAGCTGTCCCCGGTTCGTAAGTGACGCAATACGTCGCGCGGAACGCATGCTAATTCCTCGGCCTCGCAACCTCGTACGCTAACTGCCTTTGTGAACTCAACCTCTTTGCCGCTCAGTAAAGGCGAACATCTCCGCTTGGTGGCGCAGCGGTGCGCTGTATCTGGCGAATCAGCCTCAACCTGCGCTACGTGCGGAGCTGTGTCTGCTCGCCACTATCGTCTTTATTAAGTTAAGCCTTCCTCAGTCGCGGGATCACGTTCACCAGTGTATTGTTGCTGTTTTCTTTTCTTAAATTTGGCGTTAAATTCTTTTCCTGTAGTCGTTTATAAAACAAACGAATATCCTTTTTTTCTGTTTCAAAGAAAGTAATCAAAATAGGGGACCCACATGGAACACGTAAATAGAAATTTTCCTGAAATGGTTCCCTTTAACATTACGGAGGCTACACTGCGTTGGTAGGCCTATTAAACTACAGTACAATCATCCAGAAATGACCCCGACAACCCTAGTAGAACTTTCTGACGGGCTAGTTGGTACATCTCTATTAAACAGCGTGCGCTAACAGGACGTACACAGGAAACTTGGAGACAGAGGCAATAAGCGCTTCTTTCCTCTGTCTCCAAGTTTCCTGTGTACGTCCTGTAAGCGCACGCTGTTTAATAGTGACAACCCTAACGCCGCACTTATGGCAGTAGCGAGGTCCAGGCATTATGACGATTTCTTGCCGCTGCACAGTTTGATAATAAAAATAAATAAATAAATAAATAAATAAATAAATAAATAAATGAAACCAGCAACCAAAACTTTTTATTTCTTATAGCATATAATATACTCCTTCACTAAACTAAGCCAACCCTCTATCTTTTCGAATCAGATATCCAAGGCGCCGTAGACATCGAACGAGCTAACGTTGAACGCACAGAAAACGAGCACGTTTCTAAACTTAGAGCCCTTTACCTTTTTTTTTCTTCTATTTTTGACGAGTACAATCGGCTAGGGAAACGCAAACACAATCGCCCCTGTAGCGCACGCGGAAACCGTAAAGGGAGACTCGCCGGGCTCCAACGGAAGGCTTCTTCCAGTGCCGCCGATACCACGCGGGGACTGCAGCTCGGTCGTCCTGGCGGGCTCTAATCAATGCGGGGAGCGAGGGAGGGCAGTCCGGAAGAACTGACGAACGTGCCGCTGAGAACGATACGTGACATGTATTTCACTTTTGCGAGGATGGGTCACGAGAAAGAGCGAAGAAGCGCGCCAACAAAACAATGCTACGTTCCAAAACGTGGCATACAGTCATGACAAAAAACAGATGAGAGGAGAGAGAATGGTAGGACGAGGGGACGACGAAAAACCTGCTGGCGTACGTAGCGAATCGCACAGAGCTATCGGGCCGAGTCGATTGGGGCGCGTCGACCTGGCCGATGGGGGTTTTACGCACTTCTGCAGCTGCCATGAATCATCTGCCGCCCGCGAAGGAAGGCACCACGCCCGCGGCAACAGCTGCCCATTGTTGCGAGCCTGTCTGGCTGCTGCGGCGCGCGCGGTGGTTGCCGCTTCCCGCTCCTTTTCCTTCCCCTACTGTCTCGCTGTGCGGGCTTACGGTATCAGAAGAAAGTGCGCGCCGCTATGGCGGGAGCGTAGATAGAAATAGGAAGGGGGCTCCGGATGATACGGGCGGTTTGTTGTCTTCGCTCTTGTGTTGTGTTTTTCTTTTGTACGAGAGCGGGCAATAGGCAGCGTGGCTCAGGAGGTTGGCTGGGGACGCAGGTGGTATTGTCGGTTCGATGCAGTCAGATGACCAATGAGAAATATGAGAAAAAAGATACAAGAATATAAGAAGCGGTCGTCCTGCGCTTTCTGAAGGAAAGAATCCGAAGTGAAGAATAACCATGGTGGATGGCGACGGGTGGAAAAAGATAGCAAACTGGCAATTTAGAGCTTTAAAAAGAATGGAAACAAGGCAGTGCTTCGCGTTCGTCCCTACTGTTCTGAGTCGTTTGCCTCATTCTCTCGTGTTTTTTTTTTTTCATAACTTTAGCGCCAAACTCAAAGAATCCCAGCGCAATTATCATTGTACTAGAGCGTCTTCATTTGTGATACATGCGTAATGATGATGAACAGCTCGATTAGCGGACGGTTGAAAGAACGACAGGCTATACAGTGCACGAAATTTGTCTATCTTTATCAACCTATTATTTCGCTGTTCATTTTTTTAAGGCCTTTGGTAGAATACCTCAGGTTAAAACATAAATATCAAGGAAGCCAACAGCCATTGAACCTATAGGAAAGCAAAGGCGAATGTTTTTTTTATTTTTTATTTTGGGTGGTTATCAGTGGGACATTAGAGGGAAATCAACATTTTCCTGGGAGCTAACTGATGAGAAAGTATAATAAAGAAAACAACCACATGCCACCGGTGGGATCCGAGCCCACGACCTCCGCATTTCGTGTATGGTAGTCTTTTTCGCGAATGGTACGCGAAACGCATAGATCGAGGGCTTTGATCCCTCCGGTGTTATGCTGTTCTTCTTTTCTTTTAGTTCCCTATCAATCATTTTTCAAATAAAATATTGATTACACTCCAATTTTCCACTGAACAACACCAGATAAAAAAAATAACATTCCCCTATGTTTTCCTAGGTGGCTGCTGGCTTCCTTGTTATGTATGTATTCACTTCCCGCGAACGAGCCCTTCATTTCCCTACCCTTGTCCCGATGAAGTATTATAGTCACAGTCATGCAGTTAAAAAAGGAAGAATTTTACCGCAATCCTAAGCTGCTTATCCATGCTAAGATTTCAAACCATGCTGAGGGATGCAAGAGCAAATCTCATACGCAGATTGTTTTTAATAAACGATGAGAATAGTAAGAAGACTGTGTATTCGCTGACTGTAAGCGCTAGATTAAAGTAATGTGGATTCAAAGGAAATATATAATGTGACCCTCGCGTACCCTAAATCTGCAGAAGAAAGCTTAATGTTATCATTAAATCAAATAGTCATGTTACGGCGGCAGAGCATTCTTCTAGTCACAATTAAGGACATTCAACTAGGCGGCCTGCATTTTGTCTCCATAAAATGTAAACTGAATATAAATCACAGTGAGCTTTCCGCTAAGCGCCCTGGTCTTCTATTATCATGCTCAATGCTGTTATTGTGGACCGCGAGGAGCGGGCATTTTTATGCAGCTTACTTAAATACCGCTTACTTTCACTCAAGCTCGCAAGTAGTTCAACATTCATGCAGTGCCCACAGTTAGAGTGATTTTAATTTTGATATTGGTATTATTTAGAGAGTCCCTCCTGTTCTTTCGCGTAACACTACTTAGTAAGGTCACCCTTACTGCTAAAATAACATTTCGGTAATGCTGTTATTAATAGCCGCGGTTTCATCAACCTCTTGTTTTATTTGAGCATTAAAAAACAACCCATGCCACGCCAAACACGAAAAGAAAGCAACACAGACCTAGATCGCGTGTTTTCAAGCGCTGCAGTTTGATGTAATATACGATTGGTCAGAGACATCCAAGTTGTCACTAATATTTCACGGACGCTAGAAAGGCGCAGAAATGCAGCGAACGCGAAGAGACACCGAGCAAAGCAGCGACTGGTGGCGTCGTTTTCGGTAATTTACACGCCCTCTGGGAGGACGCCACTACTTCAAAGCAATCTGAAAGAAAAACAAATTCCAATAACAGACGCTGGAGAGCCCACTTGAGACAAAGGCGTAGATGAACAGTTTTCAATTTTTCGCCTTTTCTTGTTCCTCTCTTCCCTTTGGTTTTACTTCATGAACCGGTTTTATTTTCTTAACGTTTTGCCTCAGTCGTTTGTTACGTGAGGCGTTGAAAAGCTGCGGGCCAGCGCCAAATGACGCGGCTTGAGTAAACGAAGCACAAATGGCAAGGAGCCGTGGTTGCTGCGTGCATCGTGACACAGCATGCACCAAGCGTCACCGCTTCCTCTCGTCTCCAGAAACTGTAGACAGCGAACTGAACGCAAAGCAAATGGCGACTATAGAAGCACGCGGGACGTTGTCAGGACAATCAATCAATCAATCAATCAATCGGTAGGTCAATCAACTGATCAATAAATCCCGTTATTCCATCCAACATCACGTACAGATGCCATGGGCCGATGACAAAAGGCCACTGAATAGGGCTTGAAGATATCCACGACCCTTTGTACAACATGATCGCATGTGCATAGTTCACAGCAACTATTTGGCGCGAGCGCAGCCGGTGCTCTTCAATGAAAGAAACTAGAGCGCATCACATTTGCAGCATAACTACCAATAGCAGCAATGCGTAGCATAAATACGAATACAGCAATTCAATTCCTATACCATTACATTGTTGTTTTGCCCTGTCTTTATGAGCGGCTCAAGCGATGCCACGCCCCCGCTATCGCCAGGGTTGAGCCAATCGCGAAGAGCGAACGTGGGGCGTGGATGTCGCTTCAGCCAATCACAAAGCGGCAAAAGCATATAGATGTACCGTTATTTCCCTCCCCGTTTCTAGCCTTAATGAGCGTACATCTGCCTCGTCGATGACGACGCAGTTTCAGAAAATAAATTAACAGTTGTGTACAAAATGTTCTCGTAGCTTTTCCAGAGGGTCTGATTTCTTTGTTTGGAGTGGATTCAGCATCGTTCACGTCACAGATAGAATGATTTTTCATGCCATCTAGCGAACCGAGTAAACAATATTTTGCAGAACAGTAAGCTTGCTAGCACGTCGTCCACCATTTTAATGGAGATAGGTTTTGCCAAGAATAATATTATCAATTTTTTTTTCTTAATTTCGAGCATCATCTGCATCGTCGAAATAAAGTGATTCCACGATCCCTCCGGTGTTTGTTTTAAAAATCGTGGCATATCGAAGTTTTAACTAGGGTAGGAATTCGTATGAAATTTCGCGCATACCTCTCAAAGAAAGAAAAAAAACTGTAGGTGTTTTGCGTTGTAACATTTACGAACTGACTTCCTTGAGGCCCAGATAAACTACTTAGACGAGAAAGTGTTCGTTTTGAATTCAAATAATCAGCGCATCCTGACACGATTAAAACATAGCTCCCATAATTTTAAAACTAGGATTTTTATAGAGTGCTTCAAGCAGCAATCACTGCATAAAGTGGGAGTACTGGAACAGTAATAAAATTCCTAGCTATTGAATGGAAAGAAAGCTTTTTTTTTGCGCGCGTTGAGTTACAAATGCGTGTGAGCGCAACCGCCTCAGGAAGGGCTTCAGCAAACAGCTTCAGGTTAGAAAAGGCCTTCCCTACTTCTCCCTAGACTTCAACGCTTGAAAGGCCATCGACCGCTGATCAATAATTCATTCGCATCCAGATCTCCTTTATGCACAGACCCTTTCCCCTACCGCAGTCCGTCACTGTGGCTGTCCGTCGAGATATCTGAAGAGGAATGTAGCACGCGACCAGAGGGCTTTCAAGAGTGCTAGCTCCATAGCGGACCTTGACGGCTAGATAAAGCGACATCGGTAAAGTTACTTCGCTCGCCAAAGTAAGTCGGGCTTTGGAGCAAGGGAGAAAGTGGAGAAAAGAAGACAGCAGAACAGTCCACAACAAAGCGCTCTTCCACATATTGAAGGCTTTTGAGCTCGTAGTCTTCTACTCTCCAATACTGAACATCGATTTCCTCGCTACACCCGCCATTCGGCAAGCCCTTTCGCTTTTCAAGCGTCTAGTGGGCGTATTTCGGACATTTAGTGAACAGCAGCGGCGCTCGTGAAGCATGAAGACTTCCGTTCTGTTGAATATCGTCTTGCACGCTGCTCAAAAATAGCAAGAAATGCAACTTTACGCATGGACTTTTTTTAATGAGATATTTGTGCGCAAGTCTAACCGCTTGCAGCACGTGACATCTGGTGGAACGTCTTCATGAACGCCTACTCCTCTGCGATACAACGTCTCTTCGGAATAGACTTCAAGATTTAATTAAAATTTATTTTAAATTTGGGCTGTGTCTATCTCCACCGTTCCTAGTCGACAACGAGAGGAAGAAATGGGCTTGGACAGGGGCACGTAATGCGAAGGCAAGATAACCGCTGGTCATCAAGGGGAACGCAGTGGATTCCAAGGGAAGCCAAGCGTAGCAGTTAGCCAGGATACGGTGGTCGCAGATGTCAAAGTGCAAGCTTAATTGCAGAGAGAGATAGAGAGATAAGGTTATTTATTGAAAGGAAAGGTGGAGAGGCCTTTGTCCTGAAGTGGGCGCAGTCATTCTGATGATGATAATGATGATGATGATGGTGATGATGATGATAACCATGAAAAGGGGCTGTTTTAATTATTGTTTCTTTTTAAAACTTCCTGTTCTATTCCGGTTCTTTTCTATTCTAAGGTATTTTCTTCTTTTGTTCTCAGCTATATTATTTTGATTTTTGCGACGTTGTAAGGACCAGACTTGCGCCCATTTATGAGGCAGAAGGCGAGCCCGGAAGTTTTCAAGTGTGAGATTCAACAGTGCCGATTGCTGCGCAGTTTGCTGAGGAGAAAGTCCTTCATGCTCTTGACACATTAAAGAAACGCATAGCATAAATGTACGAAGCACGGCAGCTCTCGTCCTTGTTTTGCAGCGTAGCTGTCTTACTGGCGCTCACGGTACTCTTGTTGTGGACGAAGTTTGTACCGGAACGAAGCCTAACGATGCCCATGACAAATTACTTGAGTCGCGAAAGAACGGAGAGCTGCTCATTAATATGGAACACGCCCCCCCCCCCCCCCCCCCCCCATGCTTCGTATCTGGTTAAGCGCTTTCGGCAAGCTTTTTTTTCTTTCTTGTTCTGGAGTGCTCGTTAGTCGTGGTTTGGAACTGCGAGTATGACGACAGGGAGCGAGAAAATGTAGACAACATCATAGCACACTTTTTTTTCGAGCACTTACTGTGCGGCAAAAAAATGGGACTACCGATTTGATACGGAAGGTCATGGAGGCTACTCTCATTCAAAAGCCTGAACAGGCTCCAGCTCTTGGTGTTGTCCGTCATCTACACGGAGAGCTCTTCATCCCTTATAACTGGAACTACAATTTCTTGTGGAAGCCTTGCTCTTGAATTATTTGTTCCGGTGCGCGTCCACAGCAATTGGCGAGTATCCTCAGCATCGGGTGGAGCGGAGCATTTCGGGAATGTGTTGGATACTGCATATCTTCTTGATAGACCCATCGGCACGTTACTGAAGGAGAAAAGGCATCCCCATCCTTAATCCTTCCAAGAGATTCCGCCAATATCGTGAACCTGTGAGTGAGGGGAAAGTGCACGGGGGAATCTAAGATTGCGTAGTGACGCATGTGTATAAGTTTGGCAGACTGGGTCCGAGATCAAAAGAGAGGCTGGTGAGGGAGGCATTCGTGTTTAAGACACGGTTTGTAAGAGCGACTGCAGTCGTCTAGTCAACACCTGTTACACCTTCTAGTCACCAGTGCATCTGGATGCGTTTCGTTATTTTCACATTGAGAGCATGCATCTCCTGAAAGATGCTTAGTGTCTTTGTAACTTTTTGAGCTGCTTAATGGAAGCTAAGGAGCCCGTGTATATATCGGTTTTCTTACAAACTGAATTATTTATAGCACCCATAACATCATGGGTAATGTAAAAGCTACATCACATGCGGGTCCAGATGATCCAAAACGTCTTCGCGATGTGTGGTTATTTTAGAGTTTAGAGCACTTCTACTGCGCGTAGAAGGCATGGTTCTTGTTCCAGCCCACTTCATCTGGAGGCGAATGTAATACAGCGAGGTTTCATAATATCATCACCACCATAATCAGCATTATCAGCTTATCTACGTCCACTGCAAGGCAAGAGCCCCGAAAAGTTCCTAACCTCTCCTTCGCACCTGAGTCTCTGCCGTCCCATGCTACCCAGCTTCCCTTGAAATCCGCTCCTTTCCCCTTCAGAACCATAGGGTGTTTTGCCTTCGCACTGCAAGTCCTACCAATGCCGATTTCCAATACTTGATTTGACCTTCTTGATTTCCTCATGGTATCGCTAACTACCGTGCCCTCCTTAACGCACTCTGCTGTCGGCGTTGTCCGTGTCACGAGGAAGACCCAATGGTAGAGAGGGCCATGACGTAGTCGTGACGTCAGTGCAGCGTCACTGACCGAGAGGGTCGTGACATCACCCTGCCACCATTTCGAAATATCTCGGAAGAAATGAAAGCATTTTCTGCGGAAAGAAACGAGTAATCGAGCGGGAATCGAGCCGCTGCCCTTTGGCTCTTGAGCCAGGCGCCACATGTATACCACTGAGGTGCGTTCGTTCAGTACGATAGTTTGGAGGTCCTTTGCGACAACCTCATATCGCAGAGTAAGCACCAATCACTTAGTTAATTGAAGCCACCAAATAGAGGCAGCAATTAGCGTCACCAGATAAACACAGCCTGTGCGCATTGAACAACCTGAGGCGACATGTGTGACGTGTCATGCAATGGCATTGTACTCTTAAGGGTGGGTTAAGCTTCGTCTAAGTTTTTCGTTTCGTTTCGAGTACATCGCTTCCCTTTTGCCTGTGCTCTGTGCCTGCAAATGGCTACACAGGTGTATATAGCTTGCCGCTGTGTAAGCCATTGTGAGGTCCAGCACCAAGTACAGCAAAGCTAAGATCAGCAGTTCCTGGCGCAGACAGGCAAGAAAACAGAGCCGTGCGGTTTTCTCCGCTGTTTGCGCACAGTATCAGCGGCGGCTCCCGTTACCCCCTGTCACAGCCGACCCACCCATGTCAGTTAATCACCGTCTCGTCTTGGAGCCCAATCCGGCGCTGTCACACTGGCCCAAGCGGGTGTCCCGTTTTTTTTTTATACTGTAATCTTGCCATTTCTTCTTGCTGACCCAAGCCTGCTAACCTCCAACATGTTCAGGTGCCCGGCGAGGTTCTCGGAACACAAAAGCTATGAGGTAGGGCTTGATTCCCCTCGCTGGTTGAAAGCACGGCCTCACAGTGAGGGCTGCAACGGAGCAAGTCGTGCGCGAAAATGCAGAGTACTCCCTTCGGTTCGTGGTTTAATGCTTTGACTCCAAGAAATTAAGCTTCTACGTTTTTGTGTGTGTGGTCTCTGTTCCCAAACATCTATAGACACCTGCACTTATGTTCATAGCAGTTGGAAAACAATAGTTGATTGCGGACGCCCTAAGCAAAAGCTGTAAATACACCGAGCGACAAACAGTAACTAGTGTTGGTAGGTACCGTCCACTAGTAGTGTTTCTTCTCTACTCTGAATTACAGCTTCTGGTAAAAAAAAAAAAAGAGACGCATGCGCACGCAAGCAGTTAAATGTAATTGAAAGCCAGACATACTGGGATAGATCAGAGTGCCCCCTCCTCGGTGAGCCGGCCATCCTATCAACTAAACCATGGCGTTCAACGGCGGCGACGCTGTCACCGTAGCGAGTCCGCGTCGCGGCAGCCTACGAAAGAGGCCTCCGAGACCACATTATAGCCCTCATCTTTTAAACGACGGAGACCCTCCATTTGACAGCGGGCGCCGCGACGCTTCTTTCGAAGGAACTCCCTCGCCCACACAGGGCGGCAGGGAGAGTACGGTGTGGGTTCAACGCTGTCAAACCCCGCATCGTTCTTCATGAAAGCGGTCGCGCCCCACCCTTCCAAAGCCCCATACCGCCGACTTTGAGACGGCGCTAGCGGGGCCGATGTGGCCCGGCCGTCTCGACTCGACCGAATTGGAACAAAATCTGGGCAGGTATGACGGTGCTGTGTATACGTTAATGACGTCAAGTGCTCCTCCGATCGTAAGTTGCTTAGAGCAAAGGTGAAATAGTTTTTTTTCTTCAGAATTTTAGGTTATTAAAGAAATCGAACCTATGAGGCTTCTAGATAAAGCATGCGTAGTTTTCCGCTAGCATTAAAATGGTGATGTAATCACCGATTGAAACCACGACAATGTTCAGGCTTCTCCTCACTGCGTCGGAGGATTGCGGAAAAACTCGTGGTGACGTCATTGTTGCCGAAATTTCAGATGTACTCTGCCTTCGTCTACATGCCGCAAGGCGTCATCCGATGCCGCCAAAGAAAGAGAGAGAGAGTAAAACGTTCAATGCATAGCTTCACCTTCAACGGTATTCTATTTCTTCTTTGAAACAACCTCTTCTTCGCTGGAAACTTAGCCCCGCCGTAGTACGTGACATCATCGTCGCGGCCTCTGCCTGCCGCTGTGCTCTGCAGAGAAGCCTGAACGTCGACGCTGCTTTAGTCGGTGATTACATCAGCATTTCAAATGATGGCGCAAAAAGATTTCGCATGCCTCACCTGCAAGTTTCACGTACTCGGCTCGTTTACACTCATCTAATTCTAAAACCTCTTCAGTGCCACAGGTGCGGATTCAGTGGCATTGACCACCATGCGGCCGCTGGTGGCACTGGAGGGGGCTTAACTGGAGGTCATCGGCACACACCCTTGTCTTGAACTGGATTCCTCTCGACTGATGATGATGATCTTGGTGTTGGTTCTAATGACTCTGAACACGGTGATGATGGCTGAACGCCACGCTAATAACAGGACCCACTGACAAGTGTGAACTATTGTGAAGGCACCTGTTAGAGGGGCATTGAGGGGAATTGTAAGTTGGCCTGTATTGATAGGCGACCCCATCTTAATAACTCAGGCACTTTTTTCACTGAAAATGGAGCTTTTACTAGTAAGCTATACAAAGCGAAGAAATGAAATGTAGATGTCGCCACCTGCTGCCAATTTCGCGAACACGCTGCGGTGTGTTGGCAAAGATTTTTTACGTGGATCTCAGAGACAATAATGCACCGCCATTCACTTCAATATGGTAATAACGCAGTACTTTTCGGTACAGGCGTCGCCAGTTTGAATCGAGCAGCGTCAAAAATTTTAAACGCAGTTTTCTCAGGGGTAAGCGCATTTTTTGCTGCAGTACAATCATAAACATACCCTGAGAGAGCCAAAGAATTGATTTTTACTAATAACTAAAACTGGGTTAAGCTGTTATCAGTGTCCCTTAACAAGAAGCCACTTTATTAGGCAGTAAAGGTATAGAGTAAACTCATACCCAACAAGTCTGGTCAAAAGCATTTTTGAACGGGAAATAATTTATGAATGCAATTTTTTTTCATATATTGGAAGATTTCACTAAAATAATCAATATATCCGCAGGCCTTCCGTCGGCAAGCTTTTATTTTTGTTTTTCTATTAACGTTTTTGCGACCATCAAAAGTGTTCCCCATTGGTTTTCTATGGCAGTCTTAACTGCTCGATGTGAGTGATGGAGAAACTTTAAAAGATAGATTTTTGCTACACACCGGAATAATGGACTATTATACCTTCAGTATTTCTATATCAATACCTTGCAATATTTCAATAGTCAAATTTTTTGTCCAAGAAGGTTGGACATGGTAATAGCTATCACCAATTTAATTTGATGGAGTGTTTTTAAGCTGTAGCTTTAAGGAAACTTATGGATCTCTGTTAGTGCCACGTTCATTACTGCCTAGGCGGCAGTTGTCACGTCTGTAATACCAGTATTAGCAGACGTCGACTACCACAGAAAGCAAGCACATTGCCACGCTAGAAAATTCCGTTTTATATTTTTTCTACCGTGTTTCTCATTCCCACATTTGGGTTTACACTTTTGTTTTTGTTTTTTAGGCATGCCGCTTTCGATTGCCGCAAAGAAAATATGGTCGATAAAAGTCAGCTTACGGCCGCCTTAACGTTGTCGGAGGTTAATATTAACCCCAACAAATATAATACATAGAAAAAAATAAATGTAGAAGTGACAAGGCATAGCATGAGAGAATCTGCGAGAAAAAATAATTGAGACTAGCACGAAACTTGAACGGCGCGCACAAGTACGTCGCAACTAACAGAACATAAATTTCCACCCGCGTAGTTCGCGGGAAACTTTCTCGCTACGTCGAACCGATGCAGTTCAATCATAGCCGCTTTCAGATGACGCAGGCGAAACTATTAGTAATTAAATTAACTTCTTTTTTTTTGCGCATGCACTGGCCCAGAGCTAATTATTCCGAGATTTCTTGCAAGTTACGTGCAGAAGTTGATATTTGGAAGAAAAAATTACTTTTGTACTCAGTTTCCCTCGCAGCTAATCATCGTAACTTCTGCCCATTCTGCAACTATAACGTGCACTTTCATGGACGCACTTCTAGCGCTGCAACACAGCAGGGAAATATTACGAGTGGAGTTTCTACATTCGCATTTCCCACTGCGGTCCTGACGCCTATAAAAGAGAAAGCATCATGTTTACGTCAAGCGCCCTCAAGCTGCAAATTAGCACAACTTGTACGAGCATTGGTTAAACTATATTTCAGATCGTTGTTACGTTGCCGTGGCCACTCGCGCGCGCGTTTTCCAAGCCTCGTGGCTGGTTTACGCGCGCAGCAGCTACCTGCTAGGCTTCACAGCGCGTTCGCGTATAAATGGTTAACGGCCTCAGCAGGCGTCGTCATCGTAAAATCCCGCTGCCGCGGATTTACAGCCTGTTTACGCCCGCTGCGTTCGGCTCACAGGCGGGTCGAGCCGAATTTTGTTTCTTTTTCTTTCTGTCTGTGCACACACATGCATCCGGGGAGCGGTTCTGGTCATTGGGACCACGTAATTTGGTGTTTAGGTTGCCGAGACATTAAAAGCAAGGAACGCTTTTAACGCGGCACATGGTTTTGGTGTACACACACCAGGGCCCGTTTGCTCGTACATTTGGACAGACAAATGTTTTTAAGAGAGAGGAAACAAAAAGGGAACTTAGAGAGGTTACCCAGCCTTTTATGCTCGGTTCGCTTCCTCATACTGGGAGAGGGGATGAAGTGTGTGGAAGAGGAGGAATAGAAAGAAGGAACGTGGAGTTCTTGGAATTCATTGGACTCTCTTCACTGAAACCTGGCCAATCCAGCGTAGTGGGTTTGTGCCATATCCTTAAGGCAACAACAACAGCAACAAGTGTAGATGTTCTTCGTGATCATGGTCATGGGTCCTTTGTGGTTTATAAGTACAAAGAATGTTCACGAATATGCTCAAGGTGAAGAAGACACATTTTACACGGCCCCTAACTGACTCCTATTTGGCACCTAGCCAAAAGAAAACGCAGAGATCCTCCGGGTACTTCCAGCTTTGCCACATTCATGTGATGCTACAAACATTTGCCTTGTAGTCACCGTCGCTTGTATCCCAAAGTGAAATCAGAGGCAGCCCACTAGCCTCAATCGTACCGTCACCATGTCCACAGCTCGTCGGTCTTGCAGAAATGGACGAGTCGCTAGACACCCTTAAAGGCAGGAAATGTTTACCGTTCATTCTTCGTGGGCCGCCACGGTGGCTGAGTGGTTATGGCGCTCGGCGGATGGCCCGAAAGACGTGGGTTCGATCCTGGCCGCGGCGGTTGAATTTCGATGGAGGCAAAATTCCAGAGCCCCGTATACTGTGCGATGTCAGTGCAGGTTAAGAAACCCCAGGTGGTCGAAATTTCCGGAGCCCTTTACTACGGCGTCTCTCATAGCCTGATTCGCTTTGGGACGTTAAGCACCCGTAAACCATAAGCAATTCTCCGTGGTTCATGGGAGCTACGATGAAGCAAACTTTTCAATGCCCCTTTCGCTACCAACTAGCATGTCAGACAACGGAGAAGCCACTGTGAATAAACCCTGAAACGAGTGACCTTGATTTGAAAAAGTTTCGCCATGCTGCGGAACCAGAGGTGCACAGAGGATGTCGCGTCTATTGGCTAGGTACGAATTAGAAGCCACGAAATGAGTTTCTGCTTAATTGTGTACTCATTTTACTGCTTCGATCATGTATGAACGAAAAAGCCCACGCGTTTTTTTTGTTTTTTTTTCCAGGGAGACCAGACCAAGCAGCCGTCTCACGAAAACATTACCACAAACACGAAACTATCGTTAATGCATTGACTGAGCCTTTAATCACATTTAGCGCTGCCCTGACGGTTTTCAGAGGCACATATGATCGCTACATTGTAATTCCGGCAAACTTTATCACAGGTATAATCATTGCAGCGCACAAGACATCGTTCTTCAGAACTCCGAGTAGATGCACACCTCGCTTCAGCCTCGCTCGTTGCACTCCAAACGGAATGGGAGACTTGTGCTGAGATTTCGAATTATATCAGAGCGGCGCACTCAGCGCTATCGCAAATTATTCCGGCCCTACATGAACGCTCAATGCCTGCCGTTTTATTCGTCTCATTAATAGCGGGGTGTGCGATTCGAATCGCAAATTCGAGCTCCTCGCGCGTAAATTTCTTCGTGCTCATTTATTCGCTGACGTCAGCACTCTCCTGTCTAAGTCAGCGTTGCTGTTCAGGCTTTTTCTCTTTTTTTGCTGAATTCCTTTTGCGTCCCTCTTTCTGCCGCTTATACTCATGCCCTTAGTGTCACTTACAACCTTTCTTTTTTTTTTACCTACGCTCTTTCCTGAGAATTGCCTATTGAGCGATATGCTGATTCTGCTTCGCTTTCGCGTCTGTCTCGTTTCGCACAGGGCTCTTCGATTTAAAAGCCAGAGATGGCCTCATAACACCCGGAGGGTGAAAAACGCTGTCGAATTCTTCGAAATTTCAACTTCGGGAATATAACAAAAAGGCAACTGTCCCTCGTTTCAAATCGCGGATCCGGAAGACCACGTTCTCTAATACCAAAGCGAGAACCTTCAAGGGTGTTCGAAAAGTTTCCTTATCTGTAGTCCTCTTTCCACCCAACCACCACTCGCCTCGCTCGTTTCTCTAAATTTCTTTCTTGCAATTCATTCTCTTCGGCTGTTTTCTTTCTTTTTCTTTTTTTGTCTTTTTCTTTTTTTGTTTGCTCCCGAGCTGAAATAGTGTTCCTGTTCACGGCGTCCCAAGAACGAGAAACAGATACGTTATCCCCGGGAGACGTCAAGTTAGCAAACGGGCTTCAGCATCTCTTTCTCTACGCTAAATTCATTTTAGAAGTAACGTTAGGATCGCTCAGGAACGACCCCAGAGAGAAAGAGAGAGAGAGAGAGAAAAAAAGAAACAGCGACGTCAGGCTCACGGAGATGGTCACGGTAAATTGGGCCTGTGAAGTCCAGCATCCTGATCGAACCGAAATAAATAAGCTTCGCGAGTTTACAGAGCGATACAGATGAGAAAAGAACACTCAGAAGGTGAGAAAGAGGAGGGGGGGGGGGGGGGGTCTTGCTGCAAGTAAATACCTCTTTCACTGTGGAGAGAGTATATCTCATTGTTTGCGTTCTGCCATCATCCCTGGACGTCCACCCCACTCCTTCTTGTCGCCTTACCGTCGTCTGAAGGGTCCCTGTCTAGAACGCGGCTTGGCGCATGCAATCCATCACCTATGACACGCCAACTGGTGGTGCAGGGAGGAAGACAGGGGCCGTTTACATATGTGTGCCTCACGTATCTCTATCGACGTCAGCTTTGTCACCACGAAGCACTCACACAGCGCGGGCTACGGGCGGACCTAAGTAATTCTTGCTTCTAGTGTCGCCGTTGTTCACAACGCCGTGTGTGTTTGGGTGTTTGCCGAACGTAGAGACGTTTCATGCTTGGAACGGATGGCAGTGACATGGAGCTACAAATCAGACATAAGTCGCAACGAAGACGTATCGGTAACGTCTATACAGCATTGCGGAAAACACGAGACCATTAACAGCGCTCGTAAGAACCGTTGTCAGCCATTCCAGCACGGTGAGATATGGAAAGCTGAGAACCGCGTTGATAATGGAGGCACACAAACCATAGAGGCTTTCTGGCGGGATAGTCGAAGTATTATGAGCACGTTGTAATGAAGTTGCGACATTGTAGATCGTTTTGTTCAGGGTTGCCTTATTTAGCACTTTCTCCTCTGCGGTCTTTGCATGACGCCTCTCGCACATTGACGAGAAGTGGTGCGGATCGGCGAATCTACACTTATTTTCCTCCTTGGCGTTAATGACTGTCGTGCAAAATTGCATCACTGCGCCAGTACTTCGACTGGAGCACCTACAAACGTCTGACGGTAATCAAAAAACAAATCACAAAATGACATGAGCAACTGGACGAAGAAGCACAGTGTAAATGTTTCAATGGTCTCGGTGAGAAGAATCAGACTGTAAGCGAATCTGTGTAGACAGAAAACATATCATACGTCACGTGACCAAGCTATAAAAGCGCTGGACCGCGCAGATGCATTTAATAGGTGTGACTTGCGCCATAGCAGGAGTTAAAGGAGCTGCTTAGCGGACAGCTATTTTGATTCAACACATGTCATATTGATTAATCAGTGAAAGCCCAGCTGAAAGCTTTAGTGCACAGTGAGGGACTGACAGGCGCCAGGCTTCACGGTATTATCTGTAGTGCTACATTCGTACGCACCGTTGCCTTCAGCGAAACACCGCGCTTTAGGGGCTTGTCACATACTGGAGCTGCGAGCAGAGAGAGCTCTTTTTAGGCTCAGGGGAACTCCAGTTCATAACGCTTCCTGGCTACCTGTTGTTCAGGCAGGCGCAGTGAGCTGCAAAGAAATTTTCTGCCGCCGCGCAAGCCTTTGATAATTGACGCACCAGTACAGAACGCGCCGGTCGCTGCCTATATGTTTTATTTCTCCGTTTCCTAAGGACGATAGAGAACATTTCTTTTTTTTCTATTTGAATTCCTGCAGCGGGGAAGGTTACGCAGGAAAGATTGCTTCAGATTTGATTTTATTTGCAGGAGTGCACTGACTTCTAAACAAAGAACTGGACAAGGTGAAAAAGCAACTCGGAACTTTTGAGCGCAAATCTTCACTTGACGTTTATTTTCGTCAGTGCAATTTATGCATCTCCTTCTGATAACTACAGAAGAAAGAATTAGCCTAGGCAGAAAAATCTATAAACCTTCGAGCAACAACACCATGGCACACTGCCACCCATGAACACGAGTCTTCTCTTTTTGAGTGATAGCCAGCATGTCAACAATTTCTTGTCTTGCTCTGCAGTTGAAACCTTTAGATCGTTGAAGCACACGTCGTGCATTGCTGAGGGGTGTCGCAAAGTGACAACAGAATTCTGGGAAGTGTTTCCGATGGGCTAAGATATGAACACAGTATATATCGGTGATCCGCCGGGCCGGCCTACAGCGAAAGAAGTCGAAATTCATAACATGTTGACTGCCACTCAAAAAGGGAACACAGGTGTGCATGGGATGCAATGCGTCAACGTTGTATTGCTTGATGTTTTACAGATTTTCCTGCCTTCCTTGCCTCTATCTTTCGTCTACAGTCCTCATAAAAAGATGTGCAAATCTGCCCTGAAAAAAATAAACACCGGTTGAAAATTATGCAAGCAAAGCCTTAAACGTTTTATGGAGAACACAAAACGTGGTCACACCACAAAAAGCCCGCACTGACAAATGATTTTAATGGGTGGTGAAGTTGTCAATTCCTGCAGTTCGTGGTATGTCTTAGTTTTGATTTGAAGTTTAACGCGTTGCTGCCATCATCGTGTCCAGTCCCTCGTTAAGAAGTTAGCACACTACTGTGACTAAATACACAAAAAAACCCTCCCCTTTCAGGCACTCCTGACGTCCACCCATTTCAAGTCAGTCACATCGAGTGCTTTTTTGGTTTCGGGACCTGGTGACCATGAGTGCAGGGACGTAATGTAAGAAAATAAGCTTCTCCGAGCAGTAAAAATGTTTAAGATTAGCGATACTGTTACAGAGTCTAAGCCGATGGAACCAAAAATTGCACAAAAAAATCTGCCACGGTAAGCACGCCGACCTGTCATACGAAATGTATCTTGCGTTCGCACAACACCGGACTTGAAACGTTGGTCATTTCGCTGAACATACTCAAATTCCAACAGGCCAAACAAATTCATTTTCACGGCCGTAATTCTCGCACTGTTGCATTGTGGTTTCTGCCGTGGCCTTGAATTTACCAGGAAGACAATACGAAGCAAATCGTGGTTGAAACACGTTAAAAATATATAAATTTAGCACTATTCCTAATGAAACCTCGGCTATTTAAATACAGTTTTATCTTCACGCGCCAGCATAAGACTTACTCATTTCACCAACATACATAATGATAAAGGAAGCTCGCAGAGAGTAAATAGTCCTTGATAAACAAACTTCTCTTTGCTCATGCGCACCGTTTCGTTATCCGTCAATTTTCTTTACCATTTCTCTGTAAACTGTCCTGAAGTAGAAGTCTTAATTATCCTTGCTATTGTAATATTTGGCAGAAGAAAAAACGACATATTTTTTCGCTGTCGCTGGCACACGCCTTGAAAACGGGAAATACACTTCCATCGTTATTCATTTTATGGCCACTAGACCAATAAATTATTTTGTTCTCCTTCCTTTATTCTGCCATTCGCTTTAATATCTAATCTATAAGTTGGTTTAGTTAACGTAAATTGCCGTACCATTCTCGTTTAGGAGGTAATCGTCTACGCAGGTTAGTTTTATCCTTCAATCTTTTCAACCACACTATAGAGAAACATTTGGCAGATTTTAAAGCACCGTCTTTTGAAATCTGTCCCCTTATTGTGAAAGCGTCTAAAATATGAAAATTCAACTCTAGTGACAGTTAACTGAGCACAGTGCTTGCTTTCTCGCTTACATCAGATCTATGTAAATCCCCAGTAAAGTTTTCCTTGCTACCTCACGCTAAAACCGTCAGACATCCTGTCTAGTTGCTGCAAATAATTCCTCGCGCTGAGCCAAGCTCTTAATATGTATTGCTCATGGCATCTTGGTCTGACATTTCCCTAAGAGCCTGGCTTGAAGCACGCTTAACGGATCACGGAATGGCTTAACGGTCACATTGTGTGAAATACCTCGTTATTTTTAGCCGCCACGGTGGCTCAGTTGTTATGGTGACCGGCTGCTGACCCGAAAGACGCGGGCTCGATCCCTGTTGCGGCGGTCGCATTTCGACGGGGACGAAGTGCTAGAGATCCGTGTGCTCTGCGATTTTAGTGCACTTTAAAGAAACCCCAGGTGGTCGAAATTATCTGGAACCCTCCACTACGGCGTCCCTCATAGCCTGAGCTGTTTTGAGACGTTGAACTCCCATAAACCATGAAGCCAAAATTTCTTACTGCATATATATAAAATCATATCGCATATTTATTTGTGTTCATCCAAAATGCGGAAAGGAGGGCGGGGATAGAAGTCGAGAGATAAAACCTTTACTAATAAGCAACATCTGCCTTTCTGAGATAGCTTCCGAATGTGCTCTTCCAAAGCGCTGTCCCCCCAATACAGCAGGGAAACCTTACGCCTGTGCAGCTGGAACAGCTTTTGAAAGAAGCGCAGCTCTTCTGTCGTTCTCTTAGCTTTAAACTCTCTTAAGTGAACGTACTTCTACAGCTTCCTCCTGGTGCTTAAACGGATTTGTCGCGCATATTATGCAACTCTCGCTGCTCTCCGAGACAACGACCTGATAACTAGCGGTGACAACAGTATTAGGTCTTAAAGGTCGCGCGCGCGTGTGTGTGTGTGTGTGTGTGTGTGTGTGTGTGTGTGTGTGTGTGTGTGTGTGTGTGTGTGTGTGTGTGTGTGTGTGTGTGTGTGTGTGTGTGTGTGTGTGTGTGTGTGTGTGTGTGTGTGTGTGTGTGTGTGTGTGTGTGTGTGTGTGTGTGTGTGTGTGTGTGTGTGTGTGTGTGTGTGTGTGTGTGTGTGTGTGTGTGTGTGTGTGTGTGTGTGTGTGTGTGTGTGTGTGTGTGTGTGTGTGTGTGTGTGTGTGTGTGTGTGTGTGTGTGTGTGTGTGTGTGTGTGTGTGTGTGTGTGTGCGTGTGTGTGTGTGTGTGTGTGGGTGTGTGCGTGCGTGCGTGCGTGCGTGCGTGCGTGCGTGCGTGCGTGCGTGTGTGTGTGTGTGTGTGTGTGTGTGTGTGTGTGTGTGTGTGTGTGTGTGTGTGTGTGTGTGTGTGTGTGTGTGTGTGTGTGTGTGTGTGTGTGTGTGTGTGTGTGTGTGTGTGTGTGTGTGCACATAACAGTATCATGTACTGCACTACAGTAATTTAACGTCACGCCTGCCACAAGATTTCACGCTTGTCTTAAGTTCCGATGAATGCCAGCAAAGTATGCACAAAAAGAAAAGGATAAAACCGAACGTGCTGCTGCATGACCGCATTACTGCTTGGGACCGTAACAAAGACCCCAAAAGATAAAGGCAAAATTGATTTCAAATATAGTCCCTATGTTAGGCCGACTGATTGGAAATGTGGCAATCCAATTCAATTTTTATTTCAACAGTGATGTTGCAAGCTTTGGACCAAAAGCCCCAAAATAAGACTTGACAGCGTCTACTGACCGTCTACTTCACATTGACACAGCAGTGCAAATAAATATACAAATAAAATACCAAAATGAGGAACAGAAAAGACACAAAGAAAAGATGGGTGACGCCTTACACACAAGAAATCATAACAGAGAAGCAACAACATTATCACACTGGAAGGCAAATCTGTACGAACAGCCAATAAATATATGCGAAGTAGCTTACGTACAGAAGCCAAAATATGATAAAATGTATAAAAATAAATAGGTATGTATAACTAATGATTAAGAAAGTTTGAAAGTTTAAACCACAGCTTCTGATCATCATAGTTCGTGCGACTACGGGGAACTTTTTAAATGTCATAAAAGCGAGGCGCACGCCCAAAGGTTTTTATTTCTTTTAAGACAGGATATAGTCTAAAGCGAGTTGTTTTGCTCTCTGATCTCAGTCTCATAACGCTTTCTTACAGAATGCTGATAAAGTTCAGGGAGCGGCACTAATTTTAATTCCCTGGTAAGGCTTTCTTAGATAATGCTGATAAAGCTCAGGAAGCGGCAATAATTTTTATTATCTGAAAAGTGGCACAGAATCCTTTCCCCAAAAACCAAATATTATTATTATTATTAATGAGTCAGGCATGGAAGATTCATGATTGCTCGCACGACCTTTTTTGTATTATATATGTAATGAATTTATGTTTTTTTAAGTGGACGTCCCCAGGATTAAACAACGGTAACTGACTATCGACATAAAGAACTAGTTATTACCGGTTTTACGCTTCTAGGGAGGCACTGCCTCAATTTGGAAAGTGCTCCGGATACTCGGCATATTTTTTCTCTTATCGTGTCTACTTGCAGTTCAAAAGACTTGTGATGTTCAAAGAGCACTCCGAAACGTTTAAAAACAGACACAATTTCAATTATCAAGGTTTCGCATTGCAACTCATATTGCAAATGGATTTTGCGATTTTTAGGTCGAAAAAGGACAACTCTTGTTTTGGCTGCATTCACTACAAGACAAGGAAAACTGCCAAGGCCTTTTGATACTCAGTTCGAACGGCAGTTGCAAAGTGCCTCTTGAAAAAAAGAAGTCGAATCCAGGGGAAAGACAGGCGTGGAAATTATCTTATTTTGAGTGCGCAACTCAAAACCGCTATGGGAAGGACTGCAGGTGTTGAGGGAAAATAGAGATAAAGCATAACAATCAAACAGCATCGCGTCTGATGTTACTATACATTGCACGGGAGCTGACTCTAATGAATAAATTCATGAATAAATGAATAAATAAATCCATTAGATTTCATGCAAATTGGTTTTTGTTTGCGTACGCGGACCGATTCATTTCTGTCTAAAAGCGTTTATACACTGGACTAGCTGGTATCGTGTACATATCACAATGTTCGCTTCTGTTCCTATATGAGAATTCAACGGGTGTTTCGTGACCAGTAGAAAATACAGGGCCCTGTATTTTAAAGCTCTTTTAAAGCATGTAATTGTTTTCATTGCTATCATGCCCTTCGCGTTACGTAACTTGCTGGAACACTTAGCGAAAATATTTTAAACTACGTCCGCCATTACTTCCAATGGGCCCGCATATGCTGTGTAGAGTGCTTCAACGGCGTCAAAATTTGTTTTTCTCCTTGTATTTAGAAATCATTTGCGACAAATGATAACAACTGGCGTCGCTAATAAACCAAACTTGAAATGCTAAATGTTGGCCTTGTAGTGCATTTAGCAGAAATAGAGCCACTGGACTGACTCTTTAACAGAAACCATGCACAGCGTATTAAGTGCGCTTAACTGTAGCGCCCTCTAGGAAAGAGGAAGAACAGAGAGGAGGAAAAGGAAGAAAGTATCCCCTATTCGATTATCTTGGTACTCATGGTTCCCTCATGGAAAGCTGTTGCTTGACAGAAGCCCCAATGCGGAACGCTGCTTTTTTGCGGTGACAAACGTATGTTCGTTCTGACCGCTTTGGAGCTCGCTTTGCAGTGACAAGCTCGTGTTCATCCTGACCACTTTGGAGTCACCAAAGACGAGTTTCCCTCTTTTTTTGCGACAGCAGCGCGCAATTCTAACAGCCCAGTCGGCGCCAGCCGGATTTGAGATCCTCTGTTCCCTTCGGCTTTGGCTGGGGTATTTAAGCTCGCGCAGACTCCACTCTGGTGCTTCTGGAAACCTTTGAGGTGAACTGACTTGCCTAACCTTGAAGCTTAACGGAAACGGTATTTATTGCTTTGCTGTGTATATTGCTGCGTATTTTTTTCTACACCTGTCTCTCTATCCTTGCTCTTTCAACTACATTTAGTGCCTTTCTGGTTTCAGTTATTCTTTGTACTTTTGTTTTGTAGCGCTGCCAATGAAGGTCACGTAGTCGTGAAAACTCTCTATACAAAAGCGCCGCGGGCATAACAGAAAGACGAAACATAGACTAGATCTCCAACCAGCTTTATTCGGGTACGATTATTAGTTGTTTCAAATATTTTATTAAATACAGTTATCACTGCGAAAATCTAAGCTGTTACAAGTACCTGAACGTCGTGTTGATCTGCTCTGAACAAGACCTTTATAGCATTGGAACCGTTTTCACGCGTTGCGTGCCTTTAGCTCATGCACATACAAATGTCTTAATTGAATTGAAATTGAATTCAATATTTTCAATGTTTGAATTTAAAGTATTGAAATCTTTGAGAGTGGTCTTATCGGAGCTTTACAACCATACATGCATAAAAACTACACCAAAACTGAAACGAGCGTGGTTAGAAGAAGATGGAGCAATTATCGCTTATATTGACTACCCCATACACGCACACTTTGAGTTATTAAAAAATAGCACTGATGCGCCTAAGGCGCCAAGTCACACAAGTCGATCTGAGGATATCTAAGGCGCTGGACGGCAATAAATTTCACGAAAATAGGTGCCCCACCCGGAAACGCTCAGAAAATAGAAAAAATCTAAATTTTAAGCAGGGTTAAAAATGTCACCCGCTCCTCATTGGCTATTAAGATACACATCTCGACCTAAGACGATTATAATGTAAAAAAAGCTGAATTTCTTTCAGCTACAGCGGTTCGGTAATTTTCTGTCTTTGGTGTCTATACCGCCGGGAGAGCGACGGAAACGCCACTTAGCGATAATTCTCTTCACTCAACAAGTCAACCTGCCAGTTCTCGAAGGACAAACATGACATGGATCTCAATCTAAATAAACAAATTGTGGCATAAGTGCGCCAAGTGCCCAATGAGGCACTTACACTTGCGTTCTTCGGTCAAAACTCGTGCATGTGGAAATCTGATAAGGCTTATGAATAGGGCAAACGCCCATCAATGCTTCTTATCTACACTTGACCTGACGCGGCGTGAGCCACACCTGAGTGACCACTGCTTGCTCCTTTACCATCCCAGGGCTGAGCGCGGGACTGCGGCTGGTGCGACTGGACATGCCGAGCGCCGTGATACGGGGCGACCCTCTCTGGCTCAACTGCTCCTTCGACCTCGAGTCGGACGACCTGTACTCGGTCAAGTGGTACAAGAACCACCGGGAGTTCTTCCGCTACCTGCCCAACGAGAACCCGCCGGGGCAGGCGTACAGACTGTCGGGAGTCTACGTGGACGTGAGTTGGCCGCAGTTATTCGCCATCGTACGAGAGCTTGCCAGCGAAGCTAAGCTACCATCAACAGCTGTGTAGGACATGACCTGCTCAACTGGACTCTTCTAGCTGTTTCATTTAACCCTGGTCTTTATAGACAACCGGAACCCACAAAAACTCGCAGCCCATCCAACGCACCCAACGGTATTGTATGAATCACACTGGATTACGCGGCACTGTAAAATTACGCGGAGGGTTAAGCTGGCTGCACAAGGACTTTCGTATTTGAAACGCACACTAGGTGTCGCCAGAACTGTAGCGTCGGTCTCCTTAGCCGCTCAGTAGAGTCTAGCTGATGTCTATAGTTTTTCGCTCCTCAATTTATTTGTGCCTCTCTTTCTCCATTAGCAGAAGTTCCTCAAAGTTGAAAACATTCCGTTAGCCTTGATTTCTGCGCGATAAAATGACACAAGAGTATGGTGGTGCACATTGCGGTCATACACAAGGCTAGACAAGGGCGCTGGTATAGCATTACAGGCGCTTACGTGTTATATCTTATATGACAGAACAGCTTCAGGGGAAGAGCAAGGTTTTCTTCTGTTATCCGCTCTTCTGGTCATCTGTCACTGGTGTCGCCTACTGCGGCATTCGTCACCAGAAGTCCGCGTCCAATAACAAGAATAAAAAAAAAGAGTCGCAGAGACACCTAACTGCGTTATGTGTTGGAAATGTGACAGCATTAGAAGCTGTGATGTTTTTACCGGAAGTGACGTGAGTTCTGTTGTGATGACGTCGCTTTCCTCCATCCAATCAGCGCATTTAGCTTCCTAAAACACATGTTTTTTTCCCGTTGGGGAACGAGACGGAGCGTTACGAAATACAGCACCCACCACTTCTTTTTCTCTTTAGTATGGTATGGAATGTGGGGCTTAAAATTTCCCAAAGCTGCACATGGACTATGATAGACGCCTTAGTGAAGGACTCCGGATCAATTTCGACTACATGGAGCTCTTTAACGTGCGCTGACGCAGCGCAGCCCACGGGCGTCCTATTGCTTTTCGCTTTCATCTAAATGAGGCCGCCGCGGCCGGGATACGAACCCGCGACCTTGGGATCAGCAACCGAACGCCAAAGCCACTAAGCCACTGCGGGTGCTTCTTTTTAATAAAGCAAGGCTTGTGTCGCTGCGGAAGCAGCTGATAGATCCAGGCATTCAACCACTCGGCCCAGTAATTCTTCAAAGCTATCGTGTTTACTGCAACCGTATTTTGCGTGAGAAGTGGCACAGAGCCTACTTTATTTATAACGCCTGGATATTGTACATACCAGACTCATCAAGCCTGCGTTTTTTTTTTCTGTTTGACGCCCTCATTTTTTCTGCGCATGTTAATACGTCACCAATAAAGAAAGAACCTGTCTAGATCCTTGTTTCCTGGGGTTGTTTTTTTATAGACATTGTTTCGCGCATATACGCCTAATTTGCCTTAAATGTGTGCAGGAACAAAATTTCGGACGCAAACAAACAGCACGATTTATTTCCTGGGCGTAAGGATATGCCTTTTACAAGTTTCTGTCGTATACGTTGCGTGGAACATAATTTAATAGGGTTTTGAGCGTTGTACGAGGAGCCACTCGGCATTTCCACACGCATCAAGTGACGTGAAAGTGCACTTGCCGCTGTTATTTTGACGTCACAAAACTCAGCAGTTGTTCACAGATACAACCAGTGCTTGCTGACAAAGCTGACGTCATCAGGAATTGGTAGTCCGTGTTGGTCGGTCGACCGTGACGTCACGGTGCACTTCAGCGCTTGCGCCAACAGAGACCAGAACTGCCGGTACAACCTCGTTTGTAATTAAATATTAACGCTGTGAACTGGATTTTCAAGCCCATTTTTGTGATTACTAGTCTCATAGGCACTTTTCAAGGCAATGAAGCGGACACGCAAAAACTTTGTGTCCGATCACCTTTAAGAGCAGGCAAAGTTCCTGTAACAGGATACGAATCGGGCTAGTTGGTTATTCACCGCGTTGGAAACAGAATTTTCTCATTCTTTCATGGAATTATTTCTTTTTACATGTCTTCGTCTTTTAGTAACCAATCTGGCGCGGTATCCAGCACAAGGTTTCAGTACCTGCAAATGTACCAGGGAACGAATTCCATTATAGAAAATCTGTGATTCGCACTTTTTTTTTTCTTTTTTCGCAGTTGCTTAAGTGAAGCATCTCATTTTTCTCTCCGCATGCGGATTCAGTGATAACGCGGCCGGCTGGCTTCGGATTATGTGCTTTGTTCACGGCGCCAGCAGCCCCGTCTCCAGATTGCGAAACACAACAGGGCTTCGCTCGGATTACCTGCACAAATCCGGATCAAAGGACAAAGCTACGTTCTCGTTATTTTATCTTTTTTCTACCGCTTGTAGCGATGACGTCATTTTTGCATTCTTATTTCTAAATCCAAGGCTTTGCTCTCTCTCTCTCTCTCCTCTAATCCGCTAGGCCTGGCAGCGGTGGCGAAACATATTATTTAAATGACACGAGTCCACCTTTCTCGGGAAAAAAATTTTGAAAATTGTAAGACACTGTTATGGGAATATTGAAGTCCAGTATTCTGATATGTAGCAAAATCTTTCTTTTATAATGTTTCCAGCGTTCGCATCGGACAGTTAAGACTGCCATAGAAAACCAATGGGCAATGCTTTTTACTATAGCAAAAACGTTAACAGAAAAAAAAAACATACATGACTGCCGTCGGGTGATGTGCGGATATATTGATTGTTGTAATGAAATCTCACATTATATGAAAGAAATTGCGTTCATAAACGGTTTCCCGCTCAAAAATGCCTTTGTCCAGAATTGCTGGGTATGCGTAAAAAAGAAGACTGGCAGCTGACAGAACAGCCACATTATTCTCTAAATGTAGAAGACGAAGAAAACGCAGTCTGTGTGTTGTGTGATCTTTTGCGATGTATGTTCTTAATTCTATTCTGAGACATCCTCTGACAGGTAGATCTAGCATGGTATGAAACCGCGTTTAATGATGAATCTAAATAATGTTCCTTCTGCTCTTGACAAAGGTTGCGGTCTCTTTTTTTTTTTGTACGACGGCCTGAGCCATGTTCTTTACAGACGCTATAATGACAAGCGAACCACATCCGCGTAGAATTCAAACTGAACAGCGCAAAAGACAACAGGACACACGAAGAACACACGACAAGCGCTGACTCGAAACTAAATTTTATTCGATTCACTATGAATCAATATCAACTTGCCCAGTTCGCAGCCTTAATCCGCGTAGAATACGCGGAGACGGTGAGTCAGAAAAGTAACCTTAACATAGGGACAAAAGATCACTCACTTTATGCAAACCGTTCTATTCTAAATATGTTATTTCTGACTCCTACGTGGAGTACTGTGGTGTGGTTCATTAACATAGCAGAAAGGATGGCTCTTGTATATACCATTGAAGATGATCGCTTCTTAATATAGTAGAATTTGATTTCTTTTTTAGAAATTCAAGCTGAAATAAAATTGCCGGTGGTTTAGCTCTGATTAAACCTGGAGTGACGCGATAGCTACAGCTGGCCGAGTGGGACTAGGTCACGTGACCAACCACGTGACGAACCACGTGATCGGCCACGGCGCCGGCAGCTGCTCCGCACCACGTGACCAACCACGTCACAGCATGACGGCGCAGCCACAGGGTTGCGCGCCGCCACGCTGAAGGCTCGAAATGCCACCGTAATGCAGCTATCGCTACAAAACTATCTGGCATTCATTTAAAAAAATTTAGGCACAGCAATGGGCCACCTATGTGTCTCTTCAGCAGGCCTTGTAGTGGCATAAAAACTTGAAAAGTTAACCTGTGAACACTGGGAGGCACAAAACACTCCGGATTCCTATGCACAGCGACTGTGCCGGCCATTCTTGTTGCTGTGGAAGCCGTGATCCAAGACAACTGGCGATTACCTACCAACGAGGTCGCGCATGAACATAGGATTAGTCATTGTACGGTGCCCTAAAAAATTTCTGACTTGAACTAACGCAATGTTTTCACTACGTGGGCACCAACACAACTCACTTTCAATTGAAAAGCGCCACACGGGCGCGTGTGAGGCGCTTTTATGATGTTTTAAATCTGCATAAAATGGCTCCCTACAACATGCCATCACAGGAGGCGATTGCTGGTAACCTCGCTTTCAGCCGGAGACTGAACGAACAAGCAAGGAGTAACGTCATCCATCGTCCCTGAAACCGAACGAAGTTTCGAACAACACGATCAGCTGACAAATAGATACTGACACTTTTGTAGGACCGTAAATGGTTAATCGTTGAACACTACATTCCAATGGAACCTTCCGCGAATCCTGATTCGTACTGTGAGCAGAGCGAGACAACCTGCACCTGAAATCAAGTGAAGGCTCAGCGGCTCACTGAGCTCTATAGTGTTCTCTGGTGTGCTGTTGCAGCACGCTAATGCATGGCCCAGCCCAGCTCGTGCAACTGCGGTGAAGGTGATAGTTCTCCTTCTGGATTGCCTCCCGAGGCAGGCGCAATCCCTCGACCTAGCGCCTAGATTTTCGGAGTTATTAAGGAGTATATATCGGTGGAAGTAATTTCAGCGCGGACGAGAAGATGTGAGAAGCTGTGCACGCATGACTGTAGGACCTACTCGAATATTTTTTTTTCTTCCATCAGTGAAGCGGTGGCGTACCTACGTCTAACGCACTAGGTACTATGCTGAAAAATTGGAATCTACTTTTCTGTCCAACATCCTACTTTTCAAATACAGATGATTAAGGTTGCGCTTTCACTGTACCTTATGATAGCGTAATCCACGCAGCACTAACCGGCTTCGCATTGCATTTACGCTCCAGTTTTTATAAGGTGGCAAGACAAAAGACTCTTTGGGCGCTTTTCATGCTTCCGCAATATATGAGGCTTGTTATTACATGTTTTTCCGCCTTTTCAGCGAACGCTACCACCACCGATCTCGTTATCACGACATAACCTTTGCCCGTAGACAAATTACAATGAATAAGCACTAAATTCTTAACTTTGCGTACAGGTGCTCTCTTCCCGCCTGAATCTGACATTTCTAGCTCTCACAGTCCACATCCGCCCACCCTTCGATCACCTAAGCATAAACATTTCGATGAGTGGACGTTGGCTTCTGTCGCGTTTCGTTAGCGTTAAAGCTACGTTGAGCGTATTTTACGACACCACGTATCAAAAAGTTCACCGACGCAGCTCGTCGCGTCGCAGACTGTAAAAGCGCACCGTCCAGACGACACCAATCATAAGCTTTGTTTCGGTCGGTCTGAACAGCACAAACATCTTCCGCAAGCGTTCGCAGAAAGGTGCTAAAAAGCTCCGCATTCGTCCCCAGTCGACGCTGCTGGGGGTGCTTGCTTCTCGCAACGCGGCACTTCTGCGCGCACGGGAAATGAGCCGGCGAACCCATTACGGATGCTCACCCAGCAGGATTAGTCTGCTTATAGTTCCGCGCGTCTCTTCCCCCCCCCCCTTTCTGCCCGCAACACCTTTCCGCCCAGCCTCTTCCTGAGAGCCAGGATGAAGCAGAATAAGATGAGCAGATGGCGGAACCCCGACCGCCACTTTTCTGATCGCTGGTCGCCGCTCGACAAAGGTGACTGCATGGAGCAATTTGTGCCGTTCGTGTCCCACTCTTATCTGCGTAAAATTGGACGATGGGTTTTTTTTTTTTTTTTTTGCTAGAGCTTAGCGCATTACCGCTTCTACGCGTTGCAGATATTCTGGCAGGCAAGGTGGCGCAAGATGAAAAACAAAAACAAAAAGGAAACGTTGTGGAGAACTGAAAGCAACTTCTCCTGCATGTTTTCGAAGCGCTGAAGGGGCTGTTATATAACAGGTAATGTCGTGCGAAACTTTCAACTGAGCACTTGAATCCTCTGAATCCCATACATCTGCAGCTGTAACATCTGCAGCCGAGACAGTTTCTTTCTTAGTTTTTGAGGGATGCAAACACTGGACTTTTTTTTGGTGTGAATAACGCGCTACACACTAACAAAACGACAACTGGAACGAGGGACACAAGACAAGCGCGCACTAATAACTGAGATTTATTCTGGTACGAGGGTATATAAATAAATTTCATGAACATGCTGAAACAATCAATTCATTGCCAACGGCTGTGTCACACGCTTCTTCGTTTCTTGATTAGATGCACCTCCTCATTTGATAACAACACCGATGGTGTGCTTACGCACTCTTCTTCACCGGCTCCAATATCTCAAAGGCTTCTTTTATTTCTCTTTCTTTCTTTTCCTTTGCCCGAGCTAAAATTGTTGTCTGATCAAAGTACGGTGAACATTTGTGATTTTCTCAATGGGGGGGGGGGGGGGGTGTTTCCAGGATTCGTTATTTGTTATTTTTCCTAAGTTATTACTGTGCTCTTTCAACCTGGTGTTTAGACATCTGCCTGATCAACCTATGTAGCTCATGCCTCATGACAAGAGAATTTTGTAGACTTTACGGGTAGCACATTCTACGAAGTTTTCTTGGTGTGCGATACCACAAGTGTTAGCTAATTTTTTCTTCGACTTATTCATTTCATGACAAAGGCCCACTAATTTCCTGGGTGCGGTAAACACCAGGGGAACGTCATATTGCTTGTCATCGTGCATTGTTCCGGTCATTTCGGATATCTACATGGCAAGAAGAAACCGGGCCTTGAAATCAAGATTGGCACAGTTTGAACTAGCCCACATTGCTGCCTTGCTTACTGGACTCTTCACTGCGAAAAATTATTCGATACATGTTTTCCTTTCATTTCTCGTATTCTTTTGGCGTGTATCGATGTTGTCTTTTTCTAAGAGCGAAGCAGGTGTCCGAGGAGGGGTCTTAGATTTAAATGGAATCTAAATTCTAATGACGTCGCCTTATAGCCACTGTATTACAGAACAATATGTAGAATGAATGAGTTTGTCACAATACCCATACAATAGACACAATGATTCCTGAAGCTAATAGAATTACTCTCCGGCAATTGAGAAGTTAGTAAAGGAACTATTAAAGGCTCAGGGGCTACCAATATATTCAAGCTTTCCTGCCTACATATGTACTTCTCCTTGATTGAGGAGTTAAATCCAAATGGAAAGGAGTAATAACGACAAGCAGCTCTCACCAAACGCGAGAAGGGATCAAGTCGCGTGCACTGACTACTCGAAGCGGCGTATTGCTTGAATTTAGATAAAAACATTAGTGGTTTTGAGAAAAGTAAATGTCGCTGTAACTGTTTCACATTTCGCTGTACACCTCAACCGTGCCTTGAGGGAAGGGAGAAAGATGGGAGTGAAAGAATAAAGACAGAGAAAAAGGTGCCGTAGTGGATGGCTCCGGAATAATTTCGACCATCTGGGGATCATTAACGTGCAGTGACATTGCACAGCACAAGGGCGCCTTTGCGTTCCGCCTGCATCGAAATATTTCAATAATTTATTCTGCAGAGACACTGATAGAGAGGGATGCATTTCCAAAGCAGCTTTCCCGGACGCTGGAAGCAGCATGGAGCAAGGAAAAAAAAGAAGAATCAAGCGATGCGCTCTTCACTGGTAGATTCGCTCCCACTACCCTATTTTCAATATTCAAAAACACGCGAGCCCACGACGCGTTTTACCGCCATGACAAGTAATTGCGTATTTCGCGCCTATAGCGTCGCCGCCGGGGCCTAGAAGGATTATTTGTTGAAAGCGAAGAAATACTGGAAGTATCTTGAGCTTAATATATGGACGGGGGAAAAAAACAAAGGCTGTGATCAGTGGCCTAATGAGTGCTAATAAATTCATCATTACTCCACGTGCACTTTAATCCTTCTCTCATCTTCCTCGGTACTCTCCTCTTCCTGCTCCCTTTTCCTTTTCCCCTGCAACGCAACCGCTTCCACGCTTCGAGGTCCTATCTCGCTTTCAAAAGAAGTCTCCTCATTTATAGGCAGCTTTGCATGGATTATACATGCCTATTAACGACGCATTGATCCCTATCGGACGTTGTTCAGTTCACTACCCACTCTATTTTGGTATGAAGGTAGCAACTGATTCACTTGTTTTCTTTTTTTTAATTGTGTTTAGTTTAGTCTGTTGTCTGTATGCAGCTCAGAAATTAATTCCTGGTGGCGTAGTGTACGCCGAAAAATGCGGAATCTGTGCTACCTTTTCTAATCTCGTTTGCCGCTCTTTACAAAAACATTCTAGTCCTGCAATCACGAGAAAACGAAACAACAGCACCTGACAGTGTCCTTGATATCATGCTAATTAATCCCCGCCAACGGTTGTTCATGAAAAGGCCCCAGGTTCTTGAAATAAGAAAGAGTATAGAAATGCACTGCTTTCTCGCCAACTCTGTGGGACATGTGGTCGAGTCTAACGCTACGTTGTTGTCATTGTGTGGCAAAATTGCAAACCCTCTCGCACTGAAATGGAATGCGAGAAAAGACAATTAGGGACGAACAGCCAAACAAGAAGCTCTTAGCCAGGACAAACTCAATACTAGGTCAGGTTATTTTAACATCGAAGGCACGAAAACTCTCCTTCAGAAGTGTTAATCAACCTAGTTTGTATTTCCTGATATGTTGGTGTTTTTTTGTTGCACCTCAGTTTTATTGTTCGCGTTTCATTTGTTGCTGATAGTATCTGTAATTCAAGAGGCCTGCCTTCTTTACGTATACGAGACTGCAGACATAACAGCTCTTCGTACCCGCCGCGGTGGCTCAGTGGTTAGGGCGCTCGACTACTCATCCGGAGTTCCCGGGTTCGAACCCGACCGCGGCGGCTGCGTTTTTATGGAGGAAAAATGCTAAGGCACCCGTGTGCTGTGCGATGTCAGTGCACGTTAAAGATCCCCCGGTGGTCGAAATTATTCCGGAGCCCTCCACTACGGCACCTCTATCTTAATTTCTTCTTTCACTCCCTCCTTTATCCCTTCCCTTACGGCGCGGTTCAGGTGTCCAACGATATATGAGACAGATACTGCGCCATTTCCTTTCCCTAAAAACCAATTATTATTATTAATATTATTATTATTATTATTATTATTATTATTATTATTATTAACAGCTCTTCGCCATCCCCGGCCTTCTAGATACACATGTGGCACATCTGGTTTATATCAAGTCAATGGTGAACACATCAAATTCTGTCGGGTTAAAAGCTTATTGATGTCAAACGAGTTAACTGTGCGAAACTAGGGATGACTTGTCCGAATAATTTTATTCATTTGCTGAAACCTGCCACGGAGTGTTAAAAGCCCTTCCTCACTCAAATCTGTAGTGGACAGCTCGGAAGCTGCAGCAGAGCAGTGGCGACTACGGGAAGGACGGCACTGCGAGACAACCCTTATTGCTGTGGAAACGACATTTTAACAGACGTCTCGGATAAGCCAATCGGGTTCGCGTCGCATCACTCGCGTTTCGTTGGGGTTTCAGCGAAACCGTGAAATCAAACTGTTTCTATTGCTGCAAATACTATTTATTACGCAATTCTCCATGCGGACGTTACGCTACTGCTGGTTCCTGGAACTGGGTTTCATTCTTGAGTTTTCTTTTTTTTTAATGCACTAAATGAATTATACGGCTACATTCTAACTGCACCTGTTCCCTGTCTCCTGCTCTCCGGTCTTCAGAGTCCGCTCAATATTGGTCCCTACGTTCGTCATATATACCACTCAAGTGTACAGTGTACACCTATGCAAATGTATTCAAATGTACCCTTTATTTGCACCTGTGCTTTCCCGGTGCACAGGCGCACCTATGCACCTGTGCGTCTATGCAGACACTGTATACCGTGAAACAGGCTAACTTACAACTTAGCCAGCCAGCGCTTCGATCTACGGGCGTCAAAGGGAGCCTACGGCAATCTTCAATACAGGTCTCATGTGGACAAAGAACTACGTGTTTACTTACAAGCACAGATGATAGCTTGGAAGAATGACTGAACCTCGATCGGAGCTCCTTAAACAGAAGCGTAACGTGAAGGCGCCATTTGCATAAAGAAATACCCTACTGCATCCCAAGCAGTGGGGCAATTAGACCAAGTTTTACTGGTAAAGGAGTTCTACTGTGAGCACCCCATCCCCGGGAATATGGCGTACGTTGAAGTGAAGCCTCCAGCCCAAGCGACGAGGCTCCTTCCTCAGTATCCACCTTCCAGAAGCACCACCTACCAGACACCTTCCCACCCCACTCCAGGGTCTGCTCGCCCACCCACCGCCACCCTCGACCCACCTTCGCCCGCGTCGAGGGTAAATTCAACTGCTTTCACTGAATCCTCACACTAGATGTCAAATCGTCCAGTAACCCTTTTTTTTTTTTTTTGCTCGCGCTGAAAGTTTCCTCACTTACGCCATAAAGCAACAAGTCAAGTTTTCCTGCAGGTGCCGCCGCTTTAGCTGCTGTACAGAGCAAGGAAGTTTGCGTGCAGACAGTGGTACTCCTGTGTATAATTTTCCGGAACAGCCGAAACAAAAAAAAAAACGAGGGTAAGTGCCGCTAGCTGATAATTATTGTTACTCGAACGCACCAGAAAGCATTTTCAGTGCACCCAACTCTAGCAAGTGTTTTCGTCGATCTAGTCGACAGCTGGGAACAATGCGTACGTGGGGGCCCACCCCACGCGTTCCTCAGGGAAAAAAGATCGATGCAACGCAACGCCGCGTTGTCCGGAGAGGTAACAAATGACGAATCTCTCAGGCCTAAGTGGATGCCCCTAATTGCTTCTCGGACCTGGCGAGTAAACGGAAGTTTTCGTGCCGGAAGTCTCGCTAACTGCGATGCATCACCTTACACATGTCTCGCTGTTGCGCCTCGGTCATTATTTATTCCACACGTCCTCCAAATACCGGTCACTACAGTGCTTCGCTCCTTCGTAACTACGACTCAGCGAAATACCACAAGGCGCCGTAGACACCGCGTCGTTGCGTGAGCCAAAACGTTTATGGCTGACGGATTTTTGCGTCGAAATAGACCGCAGCACTAACCACGAAATGGCCAGGGGCGCACGAAAAGTAAATTTATTTATTTATTTATTTTTTTTTATTTATTTATTTATTTATTTAGTTGTTTATTTATTTATTTGTTTATTTATTTATTTATTTATTTATTTATTTATTTATTTATTTATTTATTTATTTATTTATTTATTTATTTATTTGGAATACTGCCAGTCTCTAGTTGAGACCTTAGCAGGTGGGCATTACATGTGTCATAGCAAAGGATAACATTTCTAAAAGCGGCTGTACAAAAGACAACTATAAACTAGATAATTCATAGCACAGAAAAAAAACTCAAAAGAAGTTGACAGATTTGCACAAGTAACTGAAGGAAAAAACATGCTCGTTCGAAAACGTAAACATCAACATGGGCACAACACATCGTGTACTCCTTAAAATAGACAAAAATGCAGAAAAATCTTTCTAACCACTACACTAGTTTTAATACGCGGCTTCTAGTTCAGTACAAAAATTTGAAAATGAATCAGCGTTAGTTATAGATGCGTCTAGACGGTTCCATTCTCTTGTTACTAGCAGGAAGAAAGAATTTTTCAGTGTCACTATGATAAGGATATTCGGTTAGCGTTTACGCGTGCTGGTTTCTTAATGCACGTTTTTGTGGAAGTGAAATGTACTTTGATGAATCGATCTTAAAATGTTATTGAGGAGCTGATAAAAAATTTTTAGTCGCGCGCGCTTTGCCCTTGTTGATAGTGTTTCAAGCCCGGAGATTTCAGCTAGTTGTGTTGGTTAGTCGGTTTTTTTTTTTATCTATTGTGACTAAACCTCACTGCTTTACGTTGAATTCTTTGAAGTGGTGAAATATTGATTACAGACTCAGGAAACCAAACAGTGTTCGCATATTCTAGTACAGGTCTAACAAACGTTTTATAAGATAAGAGTTTAGTTTGTGTTGGCGCAAGACGAAGAAACCTTTTAAGAAAAACCAGCTTTCGTAATGCAGTTGAAGTGATGTTGTCGATGTGTTTGCCCCATCTAAGATCGTTAGTTAATGTAACTCCTAAGTATTTGTGTTCATTGACGGAGGCCGGTGGAGTACCATTGATTTTGTACAAGAAATTTGATGGTTGATTTTTTCTAGTTATTGCAATTGCTACAGATTTCAACTTGTTAATTGACATTTGCCAATCACTACACCAGTCCGAAAGTTTTTGCAATGATCTGTTAAGTATAGCATGATCTTGATGGCTTCTGATTTCTCTGTAAATTATGCAATCGTCTGCAGAGAGTTTGATGTTACAGGTAATGTCGGTGGTAATGTCATTAATAAATATAAGAAACAGCGGTGTCCCAAGGACAGACCCTTGAGGAACTCCGGATGTGACTGATACCGTTTCAGATTGAATGTTTTTATACAAAACGAGTTGGGAACGTTGCCGCAAGAAATCTTCAATCCAAGCCAAAAGTTCCCCATCACCGATGTAACCCCGTAGTTTTACGATTAGTATGGAATGGCATACGCAGTCGAAGGCTTTAGCAAAGTCGAGTAATATGATGTCAGTTTGGCTGTTATTGTCAATACTTAAAGCCAGGTCATGCACAACTTCTGTTAATTGAGTAACAGTTGATAAGCTACGGCGAAATCTATGCTGATGAGTTGATAATAAGTTATTGTGCTCTAGAAACTCTCTTAGGTGGTTTGAAATTATATGTTCTAGTATTTTACATGCGGTACTAGTGACTAATATGGGCCTGAAGTTGGAAACCGAAGAAGTATTGCCTGACTTATGGATCGGCAATACCTTGGCGATTTTTTAATCGTCTGTTAGTCTGCAAGTGGCAAGGGATTTACGATAGATTAGACCTAGGTACCTGCTGCAGTGTTCGGCATATCGTTTTAAAAAGGAGTTTGTAATTTCATCTGGGCCACTTGCTTTTTTACTGCCCAGACCGAGCAGTAGACAAAACACCAGCGTCGGTAATGTTAAGGGGACCAATTTTTGAAGCACTGCATAATTCTGCTGTGGCTATAACACAGTTATCTACAGTAAAAACTGAACGAAAGTAATCATTATAAGCATTTGCTTTTTTAATATTTTCTTCAACTGGCAAGTGTGAGGTATTATATTTGTTGGTGCTAAAATGTTTCCAGAACCGTCGCGGATTATTCGTGAGGAAATTAGGAAGTGTAACCTGAAAGTAGTGTTGTTTGGCCATTTTTGCTTTCTGCTTGAAGTCTGAAGCAGCATGCGCCAGTTTACTTGTTTCAAGTGCGGTTACTCCTTTGGATTTCCTGTTCTATCTGAGCCGTTGAGCTCGTCGTTTTGTATGAATAACCTCACGTGTAATCCAAGGCTTTTTCGTTCTACGGCGTTTTGTTTACAGCGGTACATAATGAGATATACAGTGACCTACAGTGTTCTTAAACATATGACAGAGAGCATTAATATCTGTATCTGTATTGCATGAAAGTGCGGAAAAAGAATGAAATTCATGTTCGAGGTAAGTGAGTATGCTAGCATCGTCAGCTATGTCAAAATTACGCACCGTTGTTAATTCAGTTCGAAGCGTGATAGTGATTCTTAGGGGTAGTACGCATATGGGAATATCATGGTCAGACATCCCTTTGATGATATCAGTCTGGGACTGGTCCAGCGGAATATTATCGCTGAGAAATATAAGATCAAGTATTGTTTTCGTTGTATCTTGCGTGCGTGTTGCACGTGATACAGTTTGGCGAAGGTTATAGTTCGACATTAAATCAACGATTCACTACCACTTAGCTCCATGGAGTACAGGTGCAGCAAAGTTGAAGAAACATGCGAGCTGCGAACGAACTGCTTCCCAGCGCGTACTGCTGCGGAAGTGCATGCGGACATTGAGGTACAGGGTTTGTCAAAAATTCCAGACCACAGGGTGTATCCTGCCACTTATGATAGCGATAAAGCTATCAAGGTTCTCACAGGTGGGAATGATACCTCTCCTTTCCTCTGTAGAGATTTTGGGCTTCTGGGGCTTCGCTCGAAAGCATACCTTGTGGTCTGGGAACTGTTGACTGACCCTGTCATCCTGCAGTTTTGATCCCAACTATAACGCAGGCATGGGTGCAGCCGCGCTTCTTCCATCGGTGCTCGTCAGTGGGCGTTTTTAATGCTTCATCAAGGGATTCATCGTTGGCACGCATTGGGCCGAAATAGCGGGTCTTTGGCGGCCCGCGCGTTCTGCTTCGTCATGAATGCGGCCATTTTCAGAATGCATGCTGTCTTGCCCACCGCGGTTCGCGCTTCACTTAGCGGTTTTTCTTCAACCAAAAGATCGAAGCATGCCATCCGTAAATCATTTCATGAAGCATTAAAAGTGCCCCTGGCGAGCACTGCTAGAAGCACCGCGGTAAAGCATCCATTCAATTGCCATTTTATAAAGAAACCAAGCCAGAAGTCTGTAATAACAAAAATCTTCGCCAAAACTGCTACACCTAGAATAACTATTGTATATAATGTTCAAGTAAAATTAAGTAAATGATTTCTACATCTTGCAGCGCCCATAACTATTGTATAATCATATAGTCAAAGTCAATATACTCTATGTCACATTTCGTGTCATTTTCATTCAATAACTATTATATAATTGTATAACAAGCATTTTGATTTTTATATTCAACTTGACTACACATACGGCTCTAAACTACAGCACGGCATGGCATATATGCTGACCGGTTTCAGACATCGTGTCGCATGTTGCGAACATTATAAGAGGGAACGTTAGCAGCCCTTGGTAAACGTTCCGTGTCAGCAGCGTTTCCTGTCGTTAAGGTTTCCTGTTACAACAAAGCGCGGCAAGAGACGGGTGGTGTCGATCCTTATAAATTTTACCAAAGCCCCGCCCCTTTTGTGCACGGTGTTTTGCTGCGCTTGACATCTCGCTCCGCCCACTGCTTTCTAAGAAGCCAGGGCTTCTCATGACCATGAATGATCATCAAGAATACACCGGCTTTCTTAAATGTTTGGTTGCGGGTTGCCGCGAAACTGCATTTTTCAACGACTTCAGCAAGCTGACGATAGTACGGTCCCTTTATTGTCCTCAGCTGCCTGAATCGATAATGTGACGTCCGTAACGCTCCTTCCCATGTTTACTTTGAGCCGAAGCAACATGCTGCGGATGTCTGTCGACTTTTGTCGAGTCGCGGCGAAAATGTCAGCGTGCTTGTCCAAACTTTCTGGGTCAGCAGTGCTTTCTGCGGTGCTTGTCGTTGCCGTTAATGACATGCTTTCTTTCTCGGCTCGAGCAGAAAAGAGGAAACATGATCCGTGACAAGAGTGGAATGCCGCCTACATCGCTGCCTCGGTGATTGGCTATGTATAGAATTATATAAGAGGACCCAACAAAAGCGAGGATATTCTTTGCCTAGGCATGAAAAGGGCGATCGTTACAGTTTCCAACTGTTGTGCCTGCAGATGGTAGTGCGAGGCACAAGAATACTATCCAAGGCTCCTTAGTCGCAGTCTGAGGTTCCGTGAGACTAAATATGATTACTCCGTTACTACTGGAACCGCGCAATAGATTTGGTGGCATTACGAAGTGGGTAGTTGATGCCTTTACACTTTTAAAACATTTACTTCACGACAGTATAATATTTACAAAATTTTTAAAGTCGATGATGTAGGCCTTCTTTCTCGATATTCATTTTGTTTACATGCCAGAACAACACCAAAGCAGCCTAAAGCATTTGAGGGTTTACGGGAGTAGAGGCAGCTTAAAAGCTGCTTTTTCTTTGCTACCCCTTCTGATTATTTTAAAATTCTAAATCCATTTTATTATGCAGCAAAACTGCCCTTTCAAAAGCTGCAGAAACACTGTTTGCAAAAATTAAATTCCGAAAAAAATTTCATTCATAGGATTTCAAGCCTCTGCGTATCCACTAACCTGACAAAACGCACTGTGTAATGTCTCTTCTGCTGAACTAATGCAATTTTTTCTTTCTCCTCTGACATCGCACTAGTGTGTATGTCATTTCTGCAATCTCAGGTAATTTTCATTCATATTATATGCCTGCTGCTGTTAAAACGACTGGGTTAGCAGGCCAGTCAAGCTGCCAAAGCGCAGCTTTTTTCCAGCAGCCGTTTCATGTACCTGGGCATAGATGAAAAATAAACATTTGGTTTGACTGAAATAAGCTAGTGTTAAAGATACACGTAGCAAGTCATTTTGTGAAGCCATGCCTTTTAGGTCCCACTCTCTATAGTACGGTGACGAAAAGCTTTTGTAAGCCATGGCGCGACGTGGCATTTCATGAGCCTTTTCGCACACGCAACAAATATGCAAGCAAAGAAGCCCCAGCTGAACAGCGCGTACAGTTAAGGGCAGTATTAAATGAAACAGCTTCTAAACTAAATTTATTTTTTTTGTGTATTTCGTACTTATAAAAGACTTGTGAGGGATGACGTGCCTACAGAAAAACTCCGCAAAAAAAAAGTGTTATCTATGCTTTTCACTGATACTTTTGGAGCATAGGATTCAATTTCGCATCGCTTCAATGTGTACATCCGCTTGAGGAGCACTCTACGCATCAGCCTTAAAACTAAGCATGTCCGTGTCGGTATATTAGAAAAACATACACACCATTGTCTTCGCTGAGAAGACAGAACCATGGTTTTTTTTTCCTTTTGGTTCTGCTCAACTCGAGTTCTTTCACCCTCCATTCTTCCTCCGCGCTCGAGGACTTAACGGCTCAGCGCTTTTTCATTTCTCCGTCCCTTTCCAACGCCTCGCTGTGTCACGTCCGCAGCACCGAAGAAATCCTATCCCTTTGTTTTTAGCACGTATCGCCCGGCGGCGACACGCTTGAAAGGGACCGACGTACGGCATTTTTTTTCCCCGTCTGACTTCTGACACACTGTCCATGCCTGCTGCCCCCAAGTTTTACTTTCCATTTCTCTCTATCATTTCTTACCTTATTGTTCCTTCTCCACCAAGTTTCAAGGTGTTCTTCTGAGTCCGCACGAAAAACTGGGTCACGTATCCCAGCCCGCTGTCGAGAGGAGCGTACGAAGCTCGCAGAGTTTGAAAAAAAGAGGCGACGCGCGGAAATCCTGCGCTCAAGAAGTAACAATAAGATGAAGCAGGTAATGAACCCGAGCCCAGGCGACGCAGCTATGCAGTAACATCAGCTTCTTTGCGGCGTTACATCGTCATCTGGTCAGAATGAGATCAGAGGCCGAGCGCGTGATAAATGAAAACAGCACCACTTTTCACTGTTCGTGTCCCCATTCTTGTGTAACATTAGATAAGAACGATGATGATATTAAAAAGTTAATAAACTAACGATCGCACTCGCGCACTCCCAAACAACTCATTATTAGTTACTGTATTCCTCGGGATCTTGGGGAGAGACATCAATGTTTGATTTTCTGCGCAGCTCGCTGACCAGATATCATCGTTCTGCTGCTTTTTTTTTACGTAATAATCATATTGATCCGTACAATTCTGATAGCAATCTGTCCTTGTGATTTTTTTTTTACTACCACCCGAGGCATTTTTATGTTTTTCCTATCGTCATACGGCGTGAGTTATGGCGCACGGCGTTTATTATTGAAGACGCATGCAACTCATTATAATCATTTTAAGTTAAGCTCAACTGCCAGTGGCCAAGAGGCAATTAATTACAATCTTCAAACTGCCGCATTAGCGTGTTGCTACAGTCGCCATCAAGCTGTTTACTTTTTTCTAATTCTACACTTCCGTTATACACTACTTGACGTTAGCTCACGATGTCTACTAAGAAACTGTACTTGGTATAACTCTAACATCGTCTAATCAATTTAACAGATTCAATTTCGCTTACCCCAGCATCGTACTAAGCTTTCGTTGAGGAGAACTCTTAAAAAGTTGAAAAGCAATCTCCTAGTACGTTGCTCGTTTAAAACTAATAGTTACCGAAGGAAATAGTGGTTTCAGTGTTATCACACCATTCACAACGACATACCTTGCTTGAGCCACCAGTCTCAGTGCTCTGCAATGTCGAAAAGCGCTGTGATAAGGCCAATGGTTTACGTATTTCTTTTGCTCCGAACAACGCCGGCGGCGGATATGTTCTGCTGGTTCCTGACAAGGCACTATTCTCAAGAGTGTCTTTTTATCAAAACAGGCTCTACTATTTTCATTATTTCCAGGATATCTTGCCCTCTATTGGTGCACTATTTCCTTCTCCGCTGTTATCTTTCCTCTATAAGGAATTTTTTTGCAGTTTCAGTCCGTCTTTTTGCAGGACACAATCCGCGCACTAAAAAACGGATCCACCAAAGCGTGGGACATCAATGACGTTATCATTGCTTCGGGCATACTACCGTACCTCTACGCTCCTGTGTGGCTTAATGCAGAACATTTCTCTTTTTTTAAACAATTTTTATTTCTTTTTGTAGTCGGCACGTTGGTATCCCTGCGATAGCGTATGCCGCCAAAGGGCACTGCAACACCCCCCTCCCCCCCCCAAAGGCACCTACCAATGTCCTTTTCAGGTAATTTTGTTCTGAGAACCTCTTAGTCTGAGAAAGCATCGTCTACAGTGAAGTGAAATGTTTTTTTGTTTATTGCTAGCGGGAAGGAAAATAATATTGCATTTTGCTTTCTAAACCGTTGAATGACATTTATCAGGAGAGTAGCATTCTTGTCACTTTTGCACAAAGTAATTTCATTTTCTCCCGCGTGTTCCAGTTTTTCAAAAAGTTCCTTACTTTTTTAATATGGGTTTTCCCTTTGCGGGAAAGCGAATAAAAAGAAAGCTGCGTTGACTGGTGCGTGACACTTATCTTAAAAGTCTTTTATAATCTCTCTTTCAATGTGTGTGTGTGTGCGTGTGTGTGTGCATGTGGGGGGGGGGGCGTAAGTACACAGCAGTGTATACAAAGAAACAGTGTAACTGTACTGAAGTGAAGTGAAGTAGCGAAATAGAGCAGTCGAAGGTGTAGAGTAAAGAAGATGGCGAAGACCTCGATAAGCACACTGATTCAGTGATGTCGGGCGCCCGCGTAAATGCGCGACCGGCAATGCTTTCCCTGTAGTACTACAACTACTGTTCGCGATGAGCCGACGCGTCGTGCAAATGCAAGAACTCATCGCGGTCCAGTACGATCACTTCGATCACTTCGTGCTGTGCTTCCAATTTACGAAGGACGACATGTAAGTAACGCGGGGCACCGAAGAAGCGCTGCCTCTGTCTCCCTCTTGTGTATTTCGTCAGCAATGCGCACAGTGCAAAAATCAACGGAAACCGGCTAGCCAAGTGCGCTGCCTTATTGATGCGATAGCATTACAAGCCTGACTGAGGGGGGGGAAAAAAAGCGGCGTCACATGATACTCAGGTAACAGGTCGTGTCACCTTCCAACCGTAGCAGAAGGCAGGTTGCCTACGGGAATATTTCGGGAAGAGAACTGAACAGAAAGAGCAACCTAGGTCACACAAGGCCCTGCCGTCGGGTTCGCCAAAGGCATCAAATGGCTTCGAATACTTCCGCATTGCCGACACAGTGTAGTTAGGTGTTCCTGTGAATTTTTTAACCACTTTGGTGGCCCGCTATCAGTGCTTTGTTTACTATACAACTAAGGGATTCTTATTCATCTCGATAGCAGTTCGATCCAGAAGGACCGTTGTAATTCGTAGCGTGCCTTTTATTTTTTATGATAGTGCATATCGCGATAACAAGAGCTATCTGCGCCTGCTTAGCGTAACAAGGCCCTAGCGGTGCCCTAGCGCACCGTTCAGATACCGCGACTAACCAATCACGATAGCGATTCTATTTGATTCCAACCGTATAATTTGTTATCCTAATGGATAATCATGATAGCACACGGCACACTAACCAAAGCACCGCTGTCAATCGCAAGCTGCCCTTTTCTCTGAGATTTTTACCGAATTCAGTTCCTGATTGGCTCACGCCATCTGCAAGCTCCCCAGCGCTGCTCGCTTTTAACGCGATAGCGTTAAAGCTCCTGTTCTGTAGAAAATCTGGCGTTGGCGTTGTCGCGGGCGTTGAGGACGAATAATCTCCGGAGAAGCAACCGAGGTGGGCCACCCAGGTCACGTGACCTTGTGGCGTCATCACAACATGCCCACCGGATTGTGAGCAATCTGGCCACCCTGGCAGGTGGCAGCTAAATTAATGATCGTTCGCGAGTGGCTGCTCGGGAAGAGCATGCTGGGTCACACAATCCCCACCGGTGGAAGCACCTGCCACGGCAGGGCAGTGGTGCATCGCTTAACCGCTGCACCACTGCGCCAGGAGTGGTATGATGACTCGCAGGAATATAATGCAAAGTTGAGAACGAAAAGTTCCGCATATATCGGCATTAACGCATTAACCATACCACGTCATACCATTAAGGCGGAGCTTAAGTGTGGCCCTCGATTTTTCGTATGACGCGCTTTTACAATCAGATATAGCACTACAAGATCGCAGCGGCAAATGGCCGTCAAAAGACGAGTTTCAACCAATAGCGTCGACCTAATTTCATAACGTCGCGGTCAACTGCCTTGCATATGCTAATGTGGCATTGCCGGTGGCTGAAATGTACAAAGCAATTGATCATGACGTCAAGGCAGTAAGTAAGTCGACACCATTGGCTGGAGGGCCTCCTTCAAGATTTCCGCGTTTTTTAGTTGCAATGGTAGAAAATCTCAGGACGGGACCCACGCTTTCTTTAATTTAGTACCGTAAACTCACCCGCCCAGTTGGGTCAGAGTGACGAACGCACCTCACACGCACTTACAGAATGTAGTAGTTCTTGACGCTCGCCCACACATTCCGACCAGCGAAGAACGGGGCTGGGCGCGCAGACCGAACCCAGCCTCTCCGTCCACGCCAGCTCGCTCGCCCACTTACGCTGGGAGCCCTCGGAGACCCAGACCCCCGCGAGAGCAGCGTGCACCCGTCCGAGGGTCCCCAGCGTTTCAGCTTTCCGCTGGCTCGCGCCTTTGTTCTCAGCCGCGGCGCTCGAAACCCGGGCTCTGAATCTCTCCGACGCATTCGTGTGGGCCACTTTCCCCTTGGCGAAACGACGGCGCCAAAGAAGAGGGGGCCGACTCTCGCATTGTGCGGCGCGAGGCACGGAAAGGCATGAATTTCCCTCGGCGGCGCGCCTTTTCGCGTTCTGCGATGTCTATAGCGAGCGCCAGCGAAGACAGCGAAGCGCGTGCCTCTTCTATACGACGGCACTGCACTTATAGCTCGCCGGTGAATCGTCGCCACCTTCTTTCCCCCAACCTCCTCCTTTTGCGTGAGCTTGCCTTTGTTCTCGCGTGTTCTCGCGAATGCGTCCGCGTGTGTGCGAGTGCGCGCAAATGGCGGCGGTCCCTTCTTGCCCTGCGCCCAAGCACCTCGGCCTATTTTCTTTTATTCTTCGCGTTCGTGCAGAACGAACATTTCTCCTGCGACGGTATTCGTGGTTCTTTTATTTTCTCCATTCGCCGCTATATAGGCTCAGGACATTCGTTCACACTTGACTGCCCACGGTGGAAAACACAGGGCTGCGCAGGGTTTAAGCTCTACAGATGCATCGCCACCGTGTTTTCTGCCGTACTGTCTGGTGTTGATGTAACGCGCCTTTCCCGTAATATTACGCCTAATTTTCGAGACCTGTGGGAAATCAGTGAGGCCCCACGATGCAACGACAAGCAACGTTTATTTATTTATTTTTTGCGAGCTTCTTAAAAGCAACGTTTGTGCCACGCACGACCTCTGAATAAGACCGGAAGAAGAGCTATAAGAAACACAACGCAGGAAATCAAAAAGATAGAAACTGTTGCAACTATGGAGCTTCGTAAAATGTGCCTCAGCTTTGAAGAACGCCGATGTGCCTCCGAAGTTGTGCAGGAGGTATAGGCAGGAAGGGCTGCACTACTTAATAATAATAATAATAATAATAATAATAATAATAATAATAATAATAATAATAATAATAATATGGGGAAAGGAAATGGCGCAGTATCTGTCTCATATATCGTTGGACGCCCGAACCGCGCCGTAAGGGAAGGGATAAAGGAGGGAGTGAAAGAAGAAAGGAAGAGGAGGTGCCGTAGTGGAGGGCTCCGGAATAATTTCGACCACCTGGGGATCTTTAACGTGCACTGACATCGCACAGCACACGAGCGCCTTAGCGTTTTTCCTCCATAAAAACGCAGCCGCCGCGCACGACTTCGCAGAACACCTAAGTATATATAGTGCAGGTAGAATGAATAACGTAGCGTTAGTAGGAATAACATTTTGATTACTGCTTTTCGGTTAGAACAACCAAAAACAACGCATAAACACAGTGCCTACAAATGCTTTTTATTGCTATTGCAAGCAACAGATGAAGAAACACTGCTGCGCTGAACAGGCCAAGGGATGTTATCGTGCGCGGTGATGATTTCCGGTTTACCCATCAATCCTTAGCTTCTTCTTTGTCTTCCTCTATTTTTGGAATGACGTCGTAGAGAGGTCGTCAAACGCATCAGTGAAAACATATGGACAGTTCCTTGGCTTGACAGGGCGCCAATTTCGCCGTTGCCTTCGGCTTGCCCCTAGAGTACCGAGTCAGTTAATGACCGGGGCAGCAGAATTAAAGGACAAGGCGCCGTAATGGGGCGCCGTCTGTGCACCACGCAGCTGCTGCAAATTGGACTATGATTGCCGCCCTTGATCTGCCCCCCCCCCCCCCCTCCCTCCCTTTGCTCGACTTCCTTTCATTCTCGTCGTATATGAGACGAGACGAAGGCTTTAACCCAAGACGCAGCTCGTGGCACTTCTGGAGGATATCGTCGTCAGGGCACGGGGACACGGAGCGAATCCCAAGTTTCGGCCGGAGTCCCGTCGAGGGGTCGCGTTGTGTAGACGGAGCCAATTAAGCTTGACTAGTCGCATATTAATGGCGGCGAAACAGTTCGCGCAAACCCGTGTGACCCGCTGCGAAGCTGGGTGCTGTCCTTGGCCGATGCAGGCTGCGTGACGCCTTTCTGGTAGAGATACTACTACGCTGTGCTGCCTTCCGACGACTAAGCGAAAAACAGTTGGATGACGAAACCAGCCTGATGTCTCTGTCAACCACCAGTGTTGAGTGACTCATTCAGTGAAAAAAAAAGGGGGGGGGGGGGAGAAGACATATTTTGTGGATTGTATTATGTACTGCGTGCGGTAGCCTAGCTGTACTCTGCACTGTCCTCGGTTCTTGTGGAATTATATGAAAGAAGCCAACAGCCACAGAAGCCAATCTCCATGGTTCCTATGGCTGTTGGCTTCTTTCGTATGTATAACGAGCCCCTCGTTTCCCTTCTCTTCTCTTCTTATAGAATTATGGAATTTCTTCTCTTTTGTGGGAAGGAACCGCAGGTCCCCGTGTAAATTTCTAACGTATCCTTATCTCTCCATGTAAATAAAAAAAAATGTGTAGGTTGTTGGTTGGCGTGGGGTGCAAATGGTTGTGGCTTTCTAGAATTAAGCCACAATATTGGAAATGCTTTCAGAGCTACCAACGGCCAAATGGAGAGAGTGTTTAGCTGCAGGTTGCCGCTGTTCAACTTCTAGGTTTAATGAAAACTCCCCAATTATTCTACCCCTCTCCCCACCCACCCCAACCAGGGATGAAAAAGGCCAGCGATGGCAGTAATGTCTTCGCCTCGCTCCCTTTACAAACGATTCTAGCACTCGCAAGCCCACATGATCTTATCTGAACTTTGTTACGTAGAGCCAACACTCGTCAATAGGAGAAATCGAAAGTTTTCAGCTAGGATGTAAGGCGTCAAAAATCACAAAACTCCGGAGAAACCTGTGGAAAGTCGCTCAAATGTCCGTCGCCGTAAATATCAAAAAGAGAACTCCTGTTCGTGTCGAGATGGTTTGTCGCAGATAGCGCGTATATTCCCGCAAACAGCGTTAATTTCTTTCTCGACACACAGCAAATACACGCAATAGGTTTGCTGCACAGCATATGCTAATAATTCAAAACGAAAGCTTTGAATTTGCATACCAGGGCATACATGTTCAGCCGGAAGCAAATAGCCCCCCCCCCCCAATTTTCTAATAAATACAGAAATTGTCCATGGTCCTCCTGACCTCCACTGACTCCATTGACCTCCAGTTCTATTAACGACAAAAATGCCCACAAAATGCAATCTGCGAATAGGAACCTACCAAACCGTTTCTTCCTCTAAATGCCTTCTCCAATTTTTCTTTCTTAACTCACAACCTGTGAAGCGCGCGCAACAAACAGTGACCGAAAACTGCATGTGTGCAGACAAGCCGCACCTCCGTCGGGAGTCTGTACCTGAAGGAGACGGACCTGAAGTCGGAGGGTCTCTACGCCTGCGAAGTGTCTGCAGATGCCCCCTCCTTCCAGACTGTGCGCTCCGAGAAAGAGCTCAAGGTTTACGGTAAGTAAACAGTCTGCATCGAGGAGTAAGTAGGCGGCCGAAGAAGATGAGTCGATCAGAGAAGAAATTATTCTTGCACATGACAGAGAGACATGCGATTTGCATACAACGAAAAAAAAGTTACTTTCATTGCGGTTTTCCAAGACTGTCATTATTATCTAACAGCAGAGAGGAATATCATGCATAAGCGGAAAAGGGCGCGAATATTTTTAGGCGAAAAAAGGCATGAACGTAAGTTCCCAGAGGTTGAGGTTGAGGTTGAGGTGTTGAATGCTACAGGTGGGGTTAGCCTTGCTTTGTCTGCCGGCAATTGCTCCACCGCAGCATCCCTTCGATATTAACAATGCCGCATCTACCCCGCTAAGCGCACAGTCTCTGATAATAGCACCCATTCTCTCCCGCAGTCACCATCTATGCACACAATCAATCCACACAATTCACATCACAGACCACTCCAGAAGTCACCATCTATGGACATATTCAGTCACACTAGAACATAGGCCATTCTAGTGCCACACTCCATACACACATGCACTCACAGTATAAAATAGTCCACTCCGGAAGACACCATCTACGCAAACATTCAATCACAGTAGGCCATAGTCCGTTCCTGCTGTCACCATTTAAAAACAAGATCCGTGTTCTACAGAAATGTGAAAAAGAAGGCGTGAAGCCTCCCTTCTGCAAGTTCCCAGACTCTTCGTCTTGTGCTGCGATGAAGAAGAGACATCTATACAGTTGAACCGGCCTTCGAGTTGTACACCGAGCATTCGCTTTCGCCTAGAGACTTAGCCGGTCTGCACGCACGTGATGAGGTGCCTGACTTATAATCTTTTGTACTTTTTCTAAAACCCTCCGTCTGCCACATTGTTTTGATTCCCTTTCACTAGAGGAAGGCAGCCAATATCACCAAAGTTACACATCTAGCACTGAAAAGGCAAGCAGAAGTAATAGGAGTAGAAAGTCGGGAGAGACTGGAAAAGACCATTTCGCGCAGTCTCAGAGGAGTTCACAGATGCTGAAACTAAGTTTTCACTCAGTTTCTTTGGCCCGCATTGTTTCTATCTCCTCGCCTTTGTTTACTGTCATTCCTTCTTCCTTCTTTTCTCCTTTCTTCTTTTCTTCTTTTGCGCTATTTGACACGGCGTGTTGCCGGAAGTACATTTCCAGAACGAGGTGACCGGGCGACTCGGATCTTGGCTCGAAAGAGAGAAAAAGCGGCAAATCCGATCCCAGCTTCTGTTGAGCACCCGCATCGCAGCGTTCAAAAAGTTCCCGTCCAACTTCTTTTGTGGAGGCAGTGAACGGTTGTTAACTCAGGTGCTCGTCTTGAAACCCAAATGCGAAGGTTGAAATGTTTTTTTTTTCCGCTCCAAGGTATTCTTCATGTTACGGATACCACTTTTCAGCCGTATTTTACCCCCACCAAACTTGCTAAAGCCGGAGTTTGTCGCCAGTATTATCTGTAATTCTTCCAGAATCTTCAGAAGCGACGCTACGCCATGAAATTGTAGGTTTATCTATTTGTATCTATCGCTGTATTGAGAAATGGATAGCCTCCTGACAGTCGTTTCTAGTTGATGCTTTCGCTTTCTCAGCGCATGTGTACCACTTTAGTTGCAACATTTCGCCACCTGTGGCCAGAACTCGCGCAACAACTCGGTGTTAAAGAGCTTAATTTCGATGCTTATTAATCGATTCCTGTCGCCATTTCTTTCCTTCGGGTGGCAAACAACGACGCATTTTTCTTGTTACGAACTTCTCCAACAAATCTTCGAACGTGACTTATATGCGTAATTCAGGATACTCCAAAGTGACTTCAAAAATTTTTCGTGTATAAAAATTTAAAAAAAAATTCTTGCATGCAATTTTCTGCTTACTATCAGGCTACACATGTAACAAAAGGTTTGATACCACTCTAAGTTGTAGATCGGTATTAGAAGAATCATGTGAGAAAAGTGTTCGATGTGCTCTGCAGTCTATTTTTTTTCTTTTTAAAGCACCAAAAAATTAGTGTTAAATTAAAGCGATTTCGTATAGAAAAAGTACCGAAAAAAAACGAAAAACGAGCAATGCCAGATATGGGATTACGCTGAAGTACGCCTAAAACGTCTCGCTGTGTTGAAACCGCAATACATTCGCTCCACATTGTTGAACCCCCCCCCCCCTCTGTTTTTCCGACGGTTACCTATCACCACATTCTTCTTCTAGATCTACCAATCATATAGAATAACTTCACTCACAAGTTCGTTCTTTACTTTTTCTTAATTTTTTGTTTACTCTTTCCGTAGAAAAATACCACAATGTTTAACAAAGTTCCTAGCTTATATTTCAGAAATGAGAGTGTTACGGTTCAAAGAGTGTTACGGTTTAGTATTTTAATCGTAGAGCCCTTATCAAATTTTTTACAGAATTTGCATAAGAACAGGTGCAGGCTTCACTAAGTCACTAATGGCGGGTCGTAAAGTTCAATTTTAATTGTAATTGTATTTCCTGACGAAAAGCACCAAGTTACATTGTTTTATATGCTTAAACGTCAGATCAGTTTACATTATCTTGTTTTCGCAAGTTGCATCGTTCGTGAAGGTGCTTGTTTGGCTGCGAGAAAAAGCCTCGCTCAGGAGCTTCTTCAACAGACGTTCATCTTCGCTTGCACCGCTCACAGCGTTGTGTCTACTCTTCCAGGGTTCACGGGTCTGCTAAAATAAACAAACAAATAAGCTAGTTTGTGAACAAAGTCCTTCAGCGCGAACGGTATTTCATGGGGTACAAGCAGCAAGGTTGTTATCACGAAACTTCTTACCGTCTATAAAATAAGAAGAGCCTGTTTCGTGTTTTGTTGTACGAGGGGGCACGAACCCCTTACTAGATTCAAAACACAACCAAATCCTTCGTCCCTCCCAAAATGCACAGCGACGTTGCAAGCAACGTGCCTCTGATGCTTGCTTTTCTCATCGCGACATGAGGGCCTGTTCGTTACATAAACACCATATCGGCACGGCGGCTTCGTTACAAGTAAGCTTTCCTCATTTTCATTGAAAACGTCTTCGAGAAAAAGCAAACGTGTATTATGGGAGGATCGACACGATTAGGAGCTCTTCCAGGGCCCACGCTCCCTCGAGCCCCGTTTGGTAAGGCTAAACACAACGTGCGACAAACGCAAACAGGTGAGATAAAAAGGAACTGAACTTGCGGTTCAGCAGGAACCGCAAGAACCTTCGATACAGGATCCTTGTTTACTATGAGCCCGACACAGTGTTGTTACCGGTTCAGCTGCATAACTTGCATAACCTGCGGGTGGTGTGTGCAAGCACGTGAGAAAACATTCACGCGCATAATATTGATTTAGATAAATATTGCTAATGTTGATTAAAGTTCGCCGTAGTTTCAACAGGTAAATACTTGAGGTGAAATCACAGCGAAAATTTGTAAATTTCTTCTACGAAATTCGTGTCATCGCACTTATTGGGGGTAAAATTCTCTGAAGTGTGTAACATTAGCGTAACGCGCTGTGTGGTCGTATTTTGCGTAATTACGGTAGTGAGCTTGGAAACTAGTTAGCTGCACCTCAACATTCAAGCAAAAGCTAAGTCTGATCCCAGAAATCTCAGATAATAAGTGTCGGGCAAATCACAGTGCCAGCGGGCCATGTTAAGTTCTTTCTGCGACGCGAAGAAAACACAGAGCTCTACCTAGGCAACGCCGGCAGGCCCGATCGCTTCATGAAAACCTAGAAGCATAGGCACTAAGGATAGAGGAGACTGTAATGGCTGCCGGTACAGGAAAGTGGAACTGTCTAAACCCTTTAATAAAAAAAAACTGCATGGTGCTGAGTTTCTAGGATGCATAAAACACTCACTGGTATGTGCTCAGTTCGAGGACATTCTAAAGTCGACAAATGAAGGAAGGAACTTGCGTGTCTATTTAGACAGTTTTACTGCTACGTCTTTCATTTCGCTACTCATCTACTTTCCCATTCTCTCACTTATAACGGCTATCTTTGGCTGCAATTCGCAACGACTATTGCAGGCATTTGAAAGTGATCGCGGCCGAGTAATTTTATACGTCAGCCGCTCTAGCGGTAATCTTGAGATGCACGCGTCATTCAGTTTATTAATGCAAGGAAAGACAAGGGGTAAACTCAAGACCAGAGCACGTGAACTAGACTGTGCACATACGGCCGCTGACTAGGTGCGTATAGAAATTCACGGCAACTGTTGAGATCAATCTTTGACTCGCGTTCATTCTTTCTTTTTTGCTTACTTTTTCGTATTGTGCTCAATGCAGTGTTACCCAAAAAGGGCCCCGAGATTCGCGGTACCAAGCCCCACTACAGAGTCGGCGACGTGGTCAACGTTACGTGCCACGCGGGAGCGACGAAGCCACCAGCAGTTCTTACGTGGTACATCAACGGTGAAGAGGTCAGTGTGTGTGGGCCACTTAATCTGTCACTACCTATTATAACCCTGGAAATGTTGACGGCAGATGACCTGGCATTTTACCTAGTCAAACGGAAAGCCAGGCCTTCTGTGACTCCCTCACCGTTACTTCGGTGGCAAAATACGGTTTCATTAACGAGAATATTGGAGTTAAAATTTGAACATTTTTGTTTTGTAATTACTCCTATTCAAACTTATAACGTTAGCGATGTCGTCTGGAGACATAAGGTCGCTTCGATTTATTTCCTGCTTTCAGTTTTCATCTTCGTTATGCGATAAAAAAAACTAGAAATAGTGATGAAAAAGTTATTGAATATCAGGGCGCGTAATCCTCCTTTCTGCGTTCTCTTCGACAGAGGATTTACCCTGACATCACCGAAATGTACTTGTAGAAACAGTCGGTGGTGGCGACACCTGTCTGTCATTTTTCGCCCTGTTTTCTAAGAAAGTCTTCACTTTGTCGTAAGAAGGTGGGAATCTAACAGTGTAGATACGCTTCAATTCGTCCTTAGTGTCCCTTAAGGCTTCCCCCCTACATCTCCTCTCCTCTGACGTCAATGCCACAGGTGCCTCCGCAGTACGAGAAGATGTACCCCATCTTCCGTGACCGGGACCAGCTGTACCACTCGTCCCTGGGGATGACCTTCACAGCCGAGTCTCGCCACTTCACCTACGGCATCATGAAGCTCAAGTGCACGGCCACCGTGTCCGAGGCGTACTCGCTCTCCAGCGAGGAGATCGTGGCCGCGCAGGATGCCAAGAGCACGGGTACGACCGAGCGCACGTTTTGTCCATGTGTTCGGCCAAATTCAGCGCGAACGAAGGTTGTGCATAGAACACGTACGCATTGTGTCCCAGTTTTACCATGGTCTACCTTCTTTCTTTCTTTCTTTCTTCCTTTCTTTCTTTCTTTCTTTCTTTCTTTCTTTCTTTCTTTCTTTCTTTCTTCCTTTCTCTCTTTCTTTCTTTCTTTCTTTCTTTTATTTATTTTTTTCTTAGACATTTATCTAAGAGAGGGCTGAGACTAAAGGCTTGGTATCCCCTGACGAGGCCTCAGCCCCCTTGTACTGCCACCGTCAAATGCAACGCTAACATAATAACTAGCGCAAGCACAAGAGTACAAACACGTAAGCTACCAAACGAATAAACGAACACCTTTTGTGGCGCTGCCCTGCTTTCGACGTGGTGCGGGAGCGAGCACTTCAGTCCCTGGGCGGGCACCGACCTGGCACCTTGCAGGAATGGGTCCATCCACCATTACACATCGGATCATCGGACGCACTCCGGCTCTGGCGGGCTTTTCTCCTATACTTCAAGGAAGAAGAAGGGCCTGGCCGTTTCTTCGCAGAGCCGACCACAGGACCACCCCACTTCGAAGAAGAAGTGGAGACCGGCCCTCCTCCCCCTCCCCGACCTCCACCCCCATGAAGCCCCTCATTTCTGCCGCAAGGCTAGGCCTATTTTATGCAGAAATAAAGACGTATAAAAAAAATATCGGCACGGTGTATTGCTACTTCTACGCAACAGTCATCGCTCCCTGGAAGTGAATATCAAGTGTGGTAATATTCAGTTTCCCTAGAGAAAAAAACCTTCGCCTTTAGCTGTTCCGCTTTCAGTAGCCTTGTTCGCGTTTCGTATCACGCTTACAGTGCTTACAACATAAATGTGGAAATGCAGCATGCCAGTGCTCACAGCTCAGTAAAGCGAGCTTACAGTTGACACCATAAAAGTACCGGCGTTTAGTTTATTCATTACTTTTGATTTGTGCCAGCACATGGTGCAAGTCTCCGCTTTCTTGGTCCTGCTCATCGTTTAATGCTATTTACAGGTCATTACGTGGCGCAGAGTAATTTCGCCACTCTAAACAAATTCAAATTTGTGCTTTTGAGCGGGCAGTACGTCTCTTAAAGGTGGTCGTATTATCCCTGTCCGTTTTGATACACAGGTCTATTTTTGCCCTTTAAATTAAAACTAATAACGCGCCTCACACCGTGTCCTGAAATCCATCGGTACCCAAACTCCGCAGAGGTGCAATGAAACCAGGTAATAGCCGGCTTTTGTTTATCGCTAAATACGTCCTCATCACGCTTAACCTTTTGTCCATTTTCTCGTGACGTTACCACCTACGAAAACTAGAATACCTGCAGGCAGCAACCGCCGGAAATTTTAGTAATTTCACCATTTAGCCTGCAGATGGCGCCACTTTCTTGTGATCTGTTTCTTCCCTTCAAACTCTGCAGGCACGGACGACGACAAGCCCTCTATAACGGGTGGCCAGGCGAGCTATCACGTGGGTGATCTGGTGAACGTCACCTGCAGTTACTCGCGTTACGGGCGCCCCGTCGAGCTTCAGTGGCACCTAAACGACAAAGAGGTTCGTAATACCAACCCCTTAATTCCTCGCTCCCGTTGGAGCAATGAGAGCCACTCTGTTTATCAATAAACTCGGCACAATATGAGCCCAATTCCACTTTAACTTTTTTTGCGTTTGTGTGTGACGCAGAAGCACGTCGGACAGAACATTCCTGCAGTGAAAATTATGAAGCAGCAATGAATTTATGCAGGTTAAAATAAAACAGCCGCAGTGTTACGACGGGGAAAAGTAATAGGGGAATTAATGGGCACATGTTGACTGTCATGCCTGCCGGAGTATGTTTTTGGTCAGTAAGCGTGTGCAGTTACAAAAAGCCGCTGCCAAAAGGCATGCCGCTTTTAGTCGGCCTTCTCCATAGATGTCTGGTAGGCGCTCGCCTTCAAGTTATCTATAACATAGTCCTCTGTGAAAGCTACTCGTAGCAGGCAAGTTTCTTGAGTTAAAGAAACGGCCGAATGTCTTACAACTGAACACAAAACAGTAGAGAGTGCAGTATCAACCTCTTAAGGGTTACGTTGTCGCGCATACAGGAAACTAGGCAGTTGTATAACAGTATACTGTGCGCTGCCTCCGGGCTAACGGGATACATTAAAAAAATGAAGCAACAAGATAAGCTGCACGCCAACATAAAGCGTGCCGAGTGACCCAACCATTGGCGGCACAACTGATGCAAAGCTGCGCAGATAGCGAGGAGGAATCGTATACGTGGGGCGCGCAGGTGTCGAACCGGTACCTGGTGCACTACCCGCTCCAGCGGCTCGATTCCGGTCGCCTGGTGACGTCACTGGGCCTGCGGTTCACGGTGCGGCCCAGCCACTTCTTGCACGACGAGATGCGCATCAAATGCACCGCCACGCTGCAGAACGGCGGAAGGGGCCCTCCCACTTCGTCTTCTTCGCCAGGGGGCGACTCGTACTCCGAAAAGGAGTTCGTGCTGGGCAGCAGCCACCGCTCCTCGTCGGGGCTGCACGTTCCCGGACACTACGGGGCCGGTGCGTGGCGGATCCCCTGCTCCAGATGCAGCTCGCATGTTTTGAGGGGAATATAGATATTACGAAGAAAGGAAAGGCGCGGTAACTGCCTCACTCTGGCTGGTTACCTGCATAGCTTTGTCAGGGAAGGGATGAAGGAGTTGAAAGGCTCCGGAGAGAACAGTATGGCGAAAACTATAGGATAACAAGAAGATATGAGTAAAAAGCAAGGATAGAAACTGAAAAGTGCAGAGTACCTTGGTGTGATATGCAGTTTTTCCTTCGGGGACAAGTACACGCTATCGACGGTGCCGTACCCTAGAGGTGACAAATAGCAGAGACAAAATATGTTATCGCATGCGGTCGGGTTTCGATGGAGGCGAAACGCTAAGGCGCCCGTGTGCTGTGCGATGTCAGTGTACGTTAAAGATTCCCTAGGTGGTTGAAATTATTCCGGAACCCTCTACTAGGGCACCTCTTTCTTCCTTTCTTCTCTCAGTCCCTCAATCATTTATCCCTTCCCTTACGGCGCGGTTCACGTGTCCGCCGATATGTGAGACAGATACTGCGCCATTTCCTTTACCCAAAAACCAACTTCCAATTTTCATAATATCTCTTCACATTGCAGTGCTGAAGGCCCTGTTGGAAATCATTTATTATTATTTTTCACTGCGGCACGCTAATCTCAGGCAATTTTCAGCCATTTTCACGTATTCTAGTCACGCGTTTTTGTTTTAGAGAACTGAGAGTCAAGCAATGCACGTTTTATTGCGCTAGATATGCCCTAAAGCGAGTGATCAGAGTGTGGTAAGCGTACAGTCTATTCCAGAAGTTTACGGTCCACCGCACCGCTCCGCGGGCCTATAGAAGCGCGGTGGGCCGTAAACTTTTTGAACCGACGGTGCGCCGATGTGGCCAGCAAAAATGTATTCGATGAAACTCCTCATGCTTGTGTAGAACTATAGACTCACTGTTTACCTCCATTTCTGCTCCTTCCTGTTGCCATTGCGCTTTAAAAAAATTCTGCATTTTCCTCTTCGCTTTTGCAGTTGCCGGCTCCAACAGCTCGCCGCCATCTGCGTCCGTGGTCATCCTTCTCCGAAGCACAGCAATCGCTCTCCTCTTCATGTGTGTTCGATGAGCATGGACTGAAAATTCACACGTTGTCTCCCGTGCAGCTATGCTTGGTTACTGTCTTCGATAATCATGCATCTGCGCCCGACAAGTTTCTTTCACGCGTCAACTTCATTCGCGGCCGTTGTTTTGGGGGACTGAGCAATCATGTACATAATTCAGTGCCTTTGATTCATGTCCTGACTCGCATTGTTGACAAGGAGATCGACCTATGTGGTTGTTACACTGCTCGGGTTCGTGTGTAAGCGAAGTGTGATCGTCGGTGTGACTGCAGTTATTGATATTTGAACAAACTATAAATCTCGTTGAGATAGTGCGTAGAGCCTGACTTCGTGTGACAGTGATACTGCTCCCCTTTTTTTGTAGCTTAGTATAGTGAATTTCTTCCCACGTGCATGGTATATTAGTCTTGTAAATGTGCGATAATAACCTTTGAAAACTGGGGCATAGGGAATTCGAAAAGTTTTTGTTCCTTAATTTTTTCAAAGTTCGTAAGCAACAAGCAACACTGGACGCGAACGACACTATGATCTGGTTTGTATTTGTATATAAAAAGTTTTCACGCAAACATAAAGAATGAGTCAGAATTGCTATGTGTGTTATAACACAGGCTTCTCGGAGTGGGGTGACCGATCTGGTTACTACTTTATAAGCACAGCACGGCTATGCGACTGTATCAAAGATAGGCGAAGAGTTCTACAATGATATCGGCGTGTTTTACGATAAATTAAGTGTTCTTTCACATATCCACTTACGATGCGTTAAGCGAAGATGTACAAATTCTGTTTACAAACCGATGCACAAGCTAGAACTTCTGATGTCATAACTGGTAATATGATGGCACGTATATAATGTTAGTTGCACGAGTGGTCATTGTTTTACCGACGTTGCAAAGCTCACCTTATTAAGTGGAGAGTGAAATATTTGTAGTTTTCCCAAGCATATATTGTTCAAGTGCGCAGATACTAATGGTCACAAGTGGTTATGTACTGCTATGAAATGCATGCGGTCTTGCTGTATTCAGTCCAGTGTGTGAAAGAGATTACGGAGAAGCCAGATCAAGAAACCTGTCGTAGTATGATGGCCGGTACGTCAAGCCGTTTCCTGTCGATATTTTTTCTCACTGTTTCGTAACACTGCCTGTACACGATTTCTGTTACCGTCCTTGTAACTTCCGTTTTATCAAGAGGCGAAAATTTTTTTCACGTGAAGTAATGAGGATAGGGCATCGGGTGTTTTTCGTACTTGCTTTAATCGCTGTAAACTACGTGTTGGTGGGGAGAGCAGTACAGCACGGAAGTACCAACTCAACAGGAAAGCTCAACAGGAAAGTACGCACAAAAACACTGCTTCATAAAACGAGCTTCAGAGTCAAACAGCGAAGTAAATTATTTCGAAAAAGCCAAAGATTTATTACAAAACGATGCTTTCAGTGGTCTGCCTCCTCGCGAGCATGAAGATCCCGGCTCAGTTTGAACGCGTTTTCTGTCAACCAATTTCGACCTCTATCGAGGTCTCATAAGAGAGTCAGCATACAAGCACGAATTTAACAGCGTGGATATCGATTCGCAATAGCGTCTAACTGCATAACTCGACCTACCTCGGTAACTGAGGGGTTAGTTCTTCTATCGCGGCAAGGCAGCACAATTGGACACTTCCGGTGTAATGTTTGTGAGGGGGGGGAGTGACATTTACAGCAAGGTCCAGATGAATGTCCACCACTTATTTAGCTTTTCATCGCACAAGTGTCAAACAAACACATTTGCTGCGCGTCAAAGGGCGTCCGCAGACACAAGCCCACAATGTTCTATGTGAAAATACATATTTGCCCGGCTTCTTGCTTTGGGGGCATTGTGTTTTCTAGTTTGCATTGCACCTCTCACTGGCTCGTCGTTTCATTTATATTTAATTGCGTCGAAAGGTTGTTCTAGCCCATAATAGGAAACGTTTACTGGGCATTAATGCTGCGATGCCAACGGTGATGTTTGTATATAGAGATCAAGAAACAGTAGCGTGTCGCTACGAAATGAGTGAGTGATACCCATGTACGTATCTTCCTTCAAGCAACCTTCCATCGTGGGGGTCTAGTCGTTGAATAAGGCTAACTGTTGGTTCGAACATTGTATATCATTTTTGTCGTGTTTTTTTTTTCTTTTGTATTTTCCCAAAGGTTGAAACGCGCCTACATTTTCTGTAGACCAAATCGATTTTTTTTCTTCTCATTATCTGACGAAGTCTTTGAAAAGTACACAAAATTATGGTGCTAACCCTACGCTGAAACATTGAAAATTAGGGTGGTAAACGGTACTCACAGCGGCAATTGTTCCAAATGATATTTATGTACAAAAAAGTGTTACACCACATTAGCGATGCAAAAATCACACTTTAGCAAATAGAAATTGAACAGGCGAGCTGCTTGCTTCAAACGAAATTATATTTTCTGTTTTAATTTGTATGTTCCCAAATGACGAGATCATACATGCATACGCTGTGGTGATTATCTACTTAATCATTCCTGCCTTGCAATACTACCGTGCCCAACTGTCTCGTAAACCCAATTTACCAGTGATATTGCTGCAGTGGTACATGGGTGAGCATGGGTGAGCGCGAATGCCTCTTGAGAACAAATGAAAAAATTCAGTGAAAACGTACCGTACTAACGTCCATTTGACAGTTACTTGTTTTCAAATTACGACCTTTTGTCATTAAGAATCTAGACGCGCTTTGATTCGCCTCCTTGTAAATGCGTGACGCTTGAACTTGAATTAGTAGGGTGCTTGATCACTATGGTTTAGTTCTTGTAAACCTTTCTTCCATCAATCGTGTCATGTGTCATGGTGCTTTTCCTTGACCGAATGTAATTAATTAAGCCATTGAGACTGCTTGTATGTTCGTTCAAGAGATATATAATGATTCCCGCAAGTGTTTGTGAAATCGCTCGCACCTGTGCGAGCATCATATGTCCCGAAGAACGCCGCTTCACCAGTTCAAGTCCCAGTGCCACACACTGATAGTGATGGTTGTACATACACGCACAGTTGTAAATACACTTTTACTCATCGCCGCGAACTACATAGGGATGTTGAAGATGATAAATATTTCCTGTTAGCAACTCTTTTTCGCATGTGCTCCCCAATTATTGCCTTTCGTTAGCCTAACAGCCAGTTCGTGAGAGTGTAACAAAGGTATAGCTTTAATGTTGTATTTAAAAGATATCTAGTGGCATTCGCAGATTAGACGCGAGAGCAACTGTTTATTCGATAGACTGAACGATTCGCTCGTAATGTCTTTTCCTTAATGTGTGTCTACATTACCAGTTATTTTACATTTGATTCCCCAAAACCAGTACATAAGCTACCGTTTCTTTCTTCGTGTTGGAATAGTTTTCTTAACAGCGTTTGATTTGGTGTTTTTCGCGTATACCGCCATTCGCTTCAGAACTCCTCCAAGAAATTACCAAAAGCGATATTTCACTTCGGCCGTGTTGTATTTAAAAAGGCACAACAATCACCTTTACGAAATTTGTAGAAGGTATTTTTTTCTAACCTTCTTGGTATCTCTATCAAAATACACCTCCGAAGCACTCTGCTGCAGTGCATTCTGTCGAAAAGAGTGACAGCTGAGGGTAGCCGGTGATATTCTACTACCTGCCTTTATGCGCTACGAGTGATAATGATGCCCCTCCCTAGCGTCGGTTCACCACGCCACCAGAAACATATGCCATAGTGCAAGGCATCACTTCTTGATTTTACAGCGCGAACCACTATCACTCACTTCCCAGTGTTGTAAGTAGACAAAGTTGCTTTTACATGAGCCTATTGTCTTGGACACTGTGACCGCCAGAGCCACTAAGTTCGTATGACTGTGAACGCCAAAAGAATGCATGTATGGACGTGGTCAAAAAGAGTGAATAAATATCTTATTACCTCACCTTTCGTTAATGTATTGCTTCATCGGGCATGTGTGCCAAAGACTGTTCGCAGGCGAAACCATCTTTTCTTGCAAGATTTGCGCACTACTCATAAGCATGTAAAAGTGAGAAAACTACATGTCTAGCCCTATTTTAGGCATTTTAGGCCTACTTCTGTCATGGAACCACACCTGGGCGAAGCACGCTACAACGATTGCTGCAATTTGCGCCCCGAGCGGGGACAAAGACAGTGTTTTCCCCTTCGCTAGAAGTATTTCGTGAAACTGCACACTTTTCCATTGTTATGCTAAGGCAAATAATAAAACTGTACTTTGTCGTTAAGGTGTGTTCATCCCAGTTAGGGCGACGGCGCAACTGTATGCCCAGAGGTTTGTTTCTTCGCAAACTGAACGCCCTGAGGTGTCAGCAAGCCAGGACACAGACGCCGACTCAGCTGAGGCCGGCGGGGATCAGCCCACCGCCAAAGCACGCCATCGCGCCGAGCCAAAGCCGAGGTGGGCGCGTCCGCCGACTTCTCCTCGCGCTGTGATCGCGCGTTCGAACGCAGCGGTCGCCGGGGGGAATGACATCATTATCGACAGGCTGCCCGCTGTCACGCGACCAGCGTCCCTTCCAGCCGCCTGAACAATATTGTCCGGGTGCACCTACCACGGATCGACGCTTATCCTGCAGGCGGCCATCGCGATGCACAATGCACACGTCAGCGACAACTACCAACAAGCTGCAATGTCCACATAAGTTTGGGGCTTGGTATGGCGGTGTATTCCACTTCTACAAAGGGCAGATGGCAATATGGCCGCTGTCAGCGCTTTGAAGGTCGTATTAAGCTACTGTGGAGCCGGCAGCAAAAGTTTACGGGATGCGTGTGGTCAGGAACAAATTGACTGTAGCGCTGCCTCGCGACCAAGCCGTCGGGTAGTGACATCAACTAAGAATGCATGTTTCTTCATGCTTTCAGGCCATTGAGTCGATTTATTAGCGTGACAGCGCCGAAATATTCTTTCTTCCGCATAATTGCTTTCAGCGAACTTTGATGCCAACTGTAGACACAAGAGATATTTGTTTATACTGACTGCCATGTTAAATGGAAGTGTTGAAGAGCCACTTCAGCCAGATTTTGACGGCACAACAGTTGTTTAGTTTATTAGCAAATGACAAATGAATGGCGATTACAAATGGCCACGTTATCATCACCGCGCAGGGGTTTTCTAATAGTACAAACACGACTCTGGGCTTATATCTAATTATTACCTGTTTCTATCCTTCCGGTCAATGACATGGCAGGTGCCTTTAAGGCTAGAAAGCACTCATTTCACATAATTATACAATTCATCGTACTGAAATTTAATTAAAAAATTCATTTGGTTATGTTGTAATAATCAGTTGCTGCTCGCTCACAGTGGCATAACAAAAGGAAGGCGTCAGTGGGCGCTGTTGAAAACCGAATGGTGGCGTGTGGACGTTTTTTTTTTTGTGCAAAATAACTTTTTGTTAAATATTCTTGTTCAGAGTACCTTGTAGAGCTCAGTCACTGTTTAAAAATGTGTATTACAGACGCAGGCACTATGTTAAACTCAAAAAGATATAGAGGGGCAATGAAGCGCCATGTATTCAGCGTAAGCGAAAGGCAGAGAGAGGGGAAATGCTATAGTTGACGAATTTCATTTTGTGGTGCACAAAACTTTCACTTCTTTAACCCCATGCGCGAACACGTTTAAATTATTTTAAAGCAGTTTAGACAACAGGAGTGTGAAGCAAGTATAAAAAAAAACGAGTTCTATTCTGACGCGCGTCAGGCGTTCTCCAATGGTACTAACAAAACATTGCCGCCTCCTTTAGCATTTGTAAGGTAATTTCTGATCATTTCTGGAGTAAATTAAATCCCCTTTTGTTGTTACACTGCGCCCTGATGACATGCTTCCACCAACTCGCTTACCTGTGTTACCTATTTGCAGCCAAGGCGCCGAGATGAAGCCGGTTTGCTAAATCCCAAGAAGTGGCTGTTCTGCTGTCTTCCTGCTCTGGCTCATTTCATCCTGTTCGTGCTGCTTTGCCGTATACAGCAGTTGTGCCTTATTTAGCGCTGACTGATCATCCTGGGAAAGAGAGGAAATACTTTTGGGGCCCAACAAATCTTTTTACGATTAAACATAACAGCACACACGAATTCGCGAAGACTCATTCAAATCTCCGAAATTCCTCCACGACGTGCACCCTCTTTCCCTCGAGCAGCCAACGCGACGTGCATGCCAGAAGTGGCGAAACGCAATTCGAGATTCTTTCGGGCCGAGCTGTCCAATTTGTCCTCGCGCCGAGGAAGCAGCTCGTCGACACAGTGCGCTCATTAGGAATGTCTTGGGTTTCTTTTCCCCCTTTTTTTTCTTCCCTTTTTTCTCCCTGACGTGGCATTTCTTCTTGCGCGTTCCTTCTCCCTGCTCGCACAGGCCCCCCCGACTCCGTCCGTGTGGCGTACCTACTCTTGCTAGGCGACGGGATGTCGCGAGCAGAGGAGAGGCAATACATCACCCTCAGCGCCGGAATACGAGGCACGAAAACTGTGTGCCAAGGAAATTAGGGCACAATACGCGGGTGCGGATGACACAAGGAAACGATGTACTCAAGCTCCCCCTGTAGAAGCTCCTGTCTTTTCTTTTTTATTATTATTCCAGGGCCAATTTTATATAGATATAGCTGCGGGTACGCAAACCTTGAAGCTAAGTGTTGATGCGTGTGTGGATGCATGGCTTCAGGCATATAATGCTTCTCATCGTTTGACAATCTCCGATTTCCCTGTCTCTTTACCAACAGTGCCTATGACTCACAAGGCGAAAGTGTTTTGGATCTACAGTGACACGTGCCAGGGTTCTGCGTTCATATTTGCGCTGTTTTTGCTAATCTTCCGGCCAGTTGACGGCTCCAGTGGTTGTCAGATTTGCAATCACGCCATGATTCACAGCGAATCACTCCCTATGCTCAGGACTAAAGTTACCAAGAAATGATTTCTAGGGACGTTTTGGCGTTGCTTGCTTAGCAGTCAGTGCGTATAGAGAAATGCATCGAGGACTGTTCTTGCTCTCATTGGAGGCCAAGTTATAACGTCGAGAAGGCTTGTTACTTTAAATATTGCAGTAGATGACTCAACGTATTTTCTTTCTTCCCTGGAGTTTTGAATGAATGCAGCACTTATTAATAACAATCTACGGTTGTGATGTGCTGCTGACGGCGGTAATGTCCTGTCCGGCCGATTAAGACTATTGAGCGAAAAATCTACGATGGCGGTGGAAATGTCATCAATGGCATGAGACGAATTTACATAAAAAGTAACTACGAACGCGAGTCGGCTGGCAACAAAAACACACAAAAAAAATCTTTAAACTCTATACACAAACGTTATCGGTATGGTGCACACCGAATTATAACGTTGTTTCTCTCTTCGCGACAGGTTCTGGCCATGCGAGCAACAACTCCGAATTTTCGGAGGAACTCGTGCGCGCAAACGTTAATAGATTACTAGGGGGCAACATCCTCCCGTACTAGTAGATGTCTCTCTTTTCCCACTCCGTGATGACTTTTAGTCGCGTAGGAACACATTCTCGTGACAAACAGCGTATACGCACTCAATGCTCGCAAACGCGTCACCGAGCACCCCGCGCAAAGCCCAAAAGGCGGCTAATTAATCTAGACGACGCGCGAGCAGCGGGCGGCAGTAATGAGCTTAGCGTGCACGCGTAAACGTCGACGCTGAAAGGCGGTCGCTGCGGCGCTGAGAGCTCTGGAGCAGATGAACCCGGTGTATGCGCGGTGAAATCCGTTTCGCTTCGGGGTAACATGCCAGCACAGAAGACGAGAAAAAGTATTATTTTGATCCCGGAGGTCACGGCAGAATGACTACTGCATTTTAGAGTACCAGCTGATCTATGCGGATCTTTCTCTGGTACTGTCTTCGGCGTCGTCGTAAAAGGTCTTAACCGATGGCCCTACGCCATGTTTAATCGTGAGCAATGGCCTCTGTGACCTGAACAAGGGCGCTGAATGTCCTTTGGCGAGCGCAAAATCTTTATTCTATTTAAAGCGACAGCTGTTAAGAGCACGTTCGCCAGTTATGTGGCGCCGGCGTTATTGGCGTAACACCACGCCGTAGTGATTGGTCCTTATATAGTGACGTCACCCACGTTTTCATTACAACGATCCACACTGAGTGCTGCGAGCACAGTGAGGCCGTGAATGACGGCACAGTGACGTAACCTATATTCTGGGTAAGAATAGGACGAATAATAACGATGAAAGATACTATTTTCACCACCACAAACAGCTATCACTAGCCGCCTCTATCCAAGTCCCACAAACGTCCCAATCACATCTCTCATCCTGAGCCTTATTCGCCCACTGTTACACCTACTGGGACTCAGGATTACCTGTATGCGCGATTGAAAAGGACACGCCGCCATCTTTTAATGCTAAGAAAAATGAGAACTTTCTTACAGCAAACTACACCGATTAGAAGATGTTCGCAGTTTCCCTGCGCAAATTTTAACAAAATTTCTCGGTATCGTTTTTATTTCTTTGTAATCCATGCTGCCAACTCTGTTCCTCTCATCAAACATCAGGTTAATCCTCCTCGAAAACACCTTTCTCTCGGGCTAGACGTCCTCAGTATAGGAACCAATGCCCGTAATCCTCAGCAAAAGGTTTTGTTGTTTTTCATCATCCTTTACTCCTTCCAAAACATTCGAAGTGGATGAGCTCACTTCTAGGATTGGTGTATATATTCCGCGTATTACCTTGCTCAGTAAAGTCTGATGGCGATTATTTCTCACCGTGCAGTGCTTTCACGAGCGCTTAAAATGCTGAAATTGCAGCTTCAAAATACGTCCAGGTAAACAGCGATACAAGGTCTTAAAGAGAACAAAAATGAGTGGCGCTTTCTACGCCACAACAACAATTGCAAACAGCTACCTGACTGCCTCTCTGTTTCCGTGCGCGCAAGGGGAAACTTTAGCGTGGGACTCGTAAGCCTCCGGCATCGTCCATTAGGCGGATCAGGAGAGCCCCCGGAACAACAGGGTGGCGACAAAAGGCAATGCCCGAAGCGGCGTCGGCGGTGAGTGTCGCTATTCGCTGCTGCATTGTTGCCCGCGTACGCGCCCTGGACAGCCCACTCTGGCGTGTGCACTCTGGGCGAAGGCAGCGCCGGAACAGCCGCTTTAGCCGGAAAAGCCGCGTCGGCGACGGCAACCGCGGCTTTGCAGGGTGATGAATGGCACAGACGTGGAAAGAGATTACGCGCCGTCAGCCTACGAATAAGCGGCGCAGCTGCGCTCGGTGAGAAGCACTTTTCATGGCATCGTACCGGTGAACGAGATTATCAGCGACTACGCCGCGAAAAAAAAAGATGCAACTGCAATCACTCGACTGTCGTCGAGTAATGAATGCAATGAAAGGCGGTACCTTCCTTAAACCAGCTCTGGCAGACAGGGCTTTCAGATTTGTAGGCTTGGGAGTGGAATAGCGACCGCCATGAAAGCATGCAGGCCTCACGAAATCCCTTTGAGTGAGTGAGTGAGTGAGTGAGTGAGTGAGTGAGTGAGTGAGTGAGTGAGTGAGTGAGTGAGTGAGTGAGTGAGTGAGTGAGTGAGTGAGTGAGTGAGTGAGTGAGTGAGTGAGTGAGTGAGTGAGTGAGTGAGTGAGTGAGTGAGTGAGTGAGTGAGTGAGTGATGCACTGCTGCGGTGCATTAATTTTTGTAATAACAACAAATTTCCTGCAGTATTGTGCGGTCACTTGTCGTAGCGATAGAACAACGGGATTATACTACAGAAAAATACTACTATACCGCAAAAACGTCCTTCGTTAAGACATAACAATGGGTCGTTATTTGGGCAAACTTCTGTCGTTTTCAACTGGCTTCAACACCTTTATATTCTCGATTTTATGTTATCTCTGGTCACTGGTCATGACAAAAGCAAGTGTCAGCATGACTGACGTTGTCACCATCAGCTGCTGCAGCTAAATTCGACCCACTGCTAGACAAAGACGTCTTCAATGCTGGACTCTCTCTTACGCCAGCCGCGTCTATCCAAATCGCGCAAACTTCCCGATCACATCTCTCAAATTAATCCTTTTTCACCGTCTGTTACACCTACTAGGCCTCAGGTTTACCTGTATGCGCGATTTAAAAGCACATTCCAGCAACTACCCGTGTTTTAACGCGAAGAAAAATGAGTGCGAATTCTCGGAACCCATAACGAACAAAGTAGGCAGAGAGCCCTCAGACTTTTCGGCCCCTTCAGGAGACGAAAGGTTGACGCTAGCAGACTAACCTGGGTATTATCCTTTGATATGTAAGGCGCGATATCGTAAAGTGCGGTACCGTGAAGGCTCGAACCTCATTAATGATTTCGAATGGCTGAAACGTCTCGCCCGTCGCAAGCATGTCTAGTCGACTTAAAAATCCAACGCGATCCAAGCCGGTGATTTCATTATCGTCGCATATGAAAAAGATCAATAAGCCCGCAACAGGATATATTGCATACATCACTTAAAGGTACGTCACGCGTGTTAACAAGCGGAGATATAGAAGGCAGTGATCAACGGAATTACATAGGTTAGTTTTCCACCGCCGCATTGCCTCAACAGCGTGGAGAAAGGAGGCGTTTTAAGCCATGCCATCTTTTTTTTCCGGCAAAGACAAATTTTTTATTACTCTGGCATGGTGCGGCGGAGAGCTGTTTTCATCATTTAGAGAAGGTTTAAAACGCTTCAGGCAAGGATTCGTTTCGCAGTCTTGAAAAACGGAACCCTCCTTCGCTTAAAACAAACATCTTTAACCGCCTCCATGTTTGTTTTACTTTCGCGTCTGGCTTTCCAGTTTCACTTATATATAAATCTAGGTATATGCACTGCAGACTCAATCAAGACGAATACGAACTCATCTGCATGGACACATCCGGAGCAGTTCTAGCTACAGCGTATAAGAGGACCGCTTCGGTTATTCGTATGCGTGTGCGGGCGTGTGTGTTTACGTGTGTGCGTATGTGCCTTTAATTATTCATCAAACTCTATTTGTTAGTCCGTTACTTTCGTAGCATCATGAAGTAATAAACCGTCAAGGCAAGGATGACGTATTTGTCTTTGTTACTTGCCTTATCGTCTAGTTACTTGACGCTGCTAAGATAGTAACGTGTCAAAGCAACTAGCCCGAGAGCATATTTTACTTGGTTGCTTACAGCCGTTGAGAAAAAAATGGGATAAGAATGAAGACAATAGTGAACCTAGCTATCAGGCTAAGCTACTACTCTTCGCTGTTTCTCCTCTTTTTTCCCGTTATGGGCTGTACTTGACAGACTGCAAGGACACGCCACTCCCTACTTAAGGACTCCGAGATTGCAGCAGAAAACGCGTAACGTTTTCCGCACAAATATCATTGCTGTAAAAAACCAATGTGTATAGCACTTCTGTTCATCATCATCACCATAATTTATTATACCCATAAAATCACAAAGTGTGCTACATAGTGGGGCTGATAGAAAACACAGGAGATTACACATGAACACCACCCAACGTCGCACAGTTCGTAGCACACAAATATAACAGATATAATAATTTTCTCCTCCCCTTGATTAAAAGGACTTTTGTGCGCGTCACAGTAATGTCGAAATCTGTTCTATACATTATAAGCTTCATCTTAAATTCTCTGGGAAGCAAGCTATAGTTTATTACCAAGATCCCTGACTACTTTTCGACGAAAAGAAAATAAACTTGACTTGACTTCATTAGTGCATGCAATGCGCTGACGCTTTCGTCGCGGTTACTTAACGTCATCGCTTTGGCACCGGCACCAAAAATTAATGTTTTTCTGTTTTAACATACTGCTAGACATGCATTTCTATAAATATATCCCTTACTTACATCCTCTAGCTAGTTTGTAATCCTCATACACAATTGCGCGGCAACAAAATAACGTTTTATTCATCAAAGACATGCAGTGCTTCGCGCCTCAAACTTTCGTATCATGTAGAGTTAAATTGGTGTATCATATTATATCCTTCATCGACTTCTTTCTTTTTTTTATATAGCGATAACCGCTAGGTGCTCGTCCCTGGCTTTGCTCGTAGCCGTCGACGTCGGCGTAACCGCTGGGTGCTAGCACACCCGCCGTGGTTGCGCCGGTCAACCAGGGTCGCATAAGCCTACGGGCGGCTCTGTTTGGAACAGCCTCCTGCCAGTGCAGGGGTGCACCACGTCACCACTACACCAGTGGTCACGTGACTAGACGCCTGAACAGCTATCGCCGAATCTCGCGTTACATAGTCGGAACCGCCCTGTGAGTTTTTTGTTTTTTTCTTGACGCAGCACTTAAAATACAAATACCGTCCTAAATACCAATCTTAGCGTCGACACTTGAGTAATTTGCTTGGCCCGGTCCCATATTGCCATTAGGAAGCTGTAGCTAAAAGTGTAGCTGAGTAGTAACGCTGACCCGTCACTGCTGCTCCGTATTCTGTACAAGTGGCGGCGCATGTCTTTTGCGCGCTTAGATGTAGTGATTAGCTGCAATGCATGTCATCAATATAGGCCAGGTGCACTGCAGGACTAAAGGCCTCTCCCATTAATTTCCAAACAATCGTGTCCGGCGCAATCCGCGGTCACCAGATGCCGGAAATGCTTCCAATCACACCGTCCCATATGCACCATTTCGGAAAAATAGTTTTCTTTCTTTCTCTCTATTTCTATCTCTCTCTTTCCGCCAGCCCTAGATGCTTTTCTCTGGTTTATGGGTTTATGAGGATATAACGTCTCAAAGCTACTCAGGCTATGAGGAACGCCGTAGTGCAGGGCTCCGGAAATTTCGACCACCTGGGGTTCTTTAACTTGCACCGACATCGCACAGCACACGGGCCTCTAGCATATCGCCTCCATCGAAATTCGACCGCCGTGGCAGGGATCGAAGCCGCGTCTTTCGAGTCAGCAGCCAAGCGCCATAAGCACTGAGCCACCACGGCGGCCTTTTCCATTTATTCGTTATCCGCTCTGATACCTTTCCAAACCACTGGTTGTATGTGCTCTGCGATATACATACCGTCCGAGTCTATTTTCTGCTCTTGTTTTCAGCTAGGTTATGATTACCCTTCTTTCTCTACTCCACGCTGTCCTCTTTCACCTAACCTAACCATGTCATCACCGTTTCTAAAGCTCTTGGTGCTGTCCCCAGACTAGTTTTTCGTGTTTTTTTTTTGTTATCCTCTATGCATCGGCGCCATTGATGAGCGCTGGAAAGACGCATCTACTGCGTCCTTTCCGCCCGATCCCAGCAAGTTTTTTTTATCACACTGCCACTACAGCGTTAATTCCTTTCTACCGATCATCCCAGCTAAAAGTATAACCAAGATTTTAAAAAATACCGAGTGTCCTAGGCGAGTGAGACGAATTGAGTGCTGTTTAGAGTCACGCGGCCTAATCAGAAGTAATTTCTTCATTCTGGAAACTCAACTAAACTGCTTATATATTTATTAGACAATCTTTAAATTACTGGTGAAAAGTATAAAGTGTCAATGCAAAAGCTGTAGATTGCCTTGAAAAATAGGCGGCTTTAATGCTTCCACCACGGTACCATTCGCGTAGCTTGTTTTGTTGGCCTCAAAAGAAAACCTGGAAGATGCGAACACTACCACGTGACAGTGGTGCCATACTCGGGGACAACTTTCTGTGGCTTTGTAGTGGAAGGTACGAGCGCGCGCCGCCAGCTCAAACGCGTATATCTCTCTCTCGTGAGTGCGTGATAAGAGCGCGCATATGAAAGCCTCGCGCCTCGCACTCGTAGCTTCCACTCCATAGCCACAGAAAGTTGTCCGCGAGTATAGTTCGGCTTCACAGGGCACGTCTCAGAGACCAAATTCCACTTTTATTCAAAGTGCTGAATTTTTTTTTACTGAATTTATATAAACTTAATATAAACGAAAACTGAATTTTCTAGCAGTGAGCTTTCTGAAAAATCGCCTTTATGCTACAATATAAACTGTTGGGCAGTGCATGTTTTTCTAAAGTCCTCCGAAAATACTTAAGTAAAATTAAACGCCTTGCATGCTCAACAATCACAGATTCCTCATTATGGCAGCAACTGGTGGTTACTAAGATTGCCGCCTGGAAATGGCACATGCCATTACTTTCTTCAAAGTGAAATTGCTTCTCCGCTACATGAATATATCTACAGTACATCAAAACGTTCCGATCAGGAGGTAACGAAAAAAGAAGCGCTGTGATTTTACAAACTCCGTTGAAGAAAATGTGTGAAACAAGTCGTTAAAGAAGAGCTTCGGCTTCCATGGAACCGCCTGATCACCTCTTTTCCGGGCCACGGCAATCAATCCCGAAGGCTTTAAGTTTTATCTTACTTTTCATTTTTATTTTTTCTCATAGAGGTTTGCTGCCGTTGCATCTTTTTCGTGTAGCTTGGGAAGCGCCTGTCCCATTCTGTGCAGACCTCGTACCATAATTTCCAGTTTCTCCGTACCATTTGCTGTCCTTACTTAGGTTTTCCGGACGAGAACCATGCCGAAAATATACAGACCGCTCTACCCTAAACTGTTGAGTAGATTAATAAGAAAAAAAGACCGGCGAACATGCTCTAAATTATGAACATTTCTATATTTTCTCCTATTCTTCTCCTTATTTCCTTTTACTTCCCTTCTTTATTATTTCTTGGCGTCTTATAATGCGTGGCTCACGTCAAGCGGAGTGTAGGGATGAAAAAAAAATGGGAATGGCTTTATTGCCTCTTCAAGATCGTTTACAACGTCTTCTCAATTTCACATCTGTGCGCCTGAATTATTCGATGAAATCTTACCACTGCAATGCTGCGCGATGTCGACAGGCCTGGCATAGAAGTGGCTCGCGAAACAAAACAGTCGTACAAAAAAAATACGTGCAAAAAACTACGAATAATTCCAGGCATCCGTCTTGGCAATCTTCGTTACCAGGAGCAAGCGAACGACAGCGATATAATCGCACATGCGGTTCAATACTGCTGCTGTCTCGCCGGAAGCTTGTTAAAAGGTAAAAACAATAAATGTATTTGAATGCGTTGTATTATTCTACGCTTCTTTAACCTCCCCACCCCCCCTCGTTTTTCATCTTCAACTGTGCATGTGACAGTGCAATTGTGGCTAAGAGGTCAGATGGATGAGGATGAAAGGCCGATGAAAGAGCGAACAATTGTTTCGGGAAAAACCTTTCGTCCTGAGCCAGCAAATCCAAGTTCATGATACATTCTGTTGCAATGTTCGCATTTCGTCACCAACCTCAGCCACTGTCAACGTTCTGCGGGCCTCACGATGACGTTGTGCACTGTATGTTACAATGTTCCGAAATGTTTCGTTGCACAGCCGTGAACCGCGCAAGGAACCTGTACGGGATTCCGAAACGTTTTGAACTTCTTGACTTGGTCAGTGACCGCATTCTTTCTTCCTTTAATCCAATGCCTGACGAGACGAATTTTCGTCGCACCATTGATTAGGATTAGGGGTGGGGGATTAATATGGGCCTCCTATGACTGCGTCAAACACGGAGCCCCACAACGCGCCCATGTGTCCCTCTGTGCCGCCGCAGCGGCCGAATACATTCTTCATAAGTCTGTTTGCATAGGTCGATCATTCTTCACAGGCCCTTCGACTGACTGATCGATCGACTGAATAACTGACTGATCGACTGAATAACCGACCGACCTTTACGTATCTATTTATTTGTTTATTTATTTATTTATTTATTTATTTATTTATTGATTGATTGATTGATTGATTGATTGATTGATTGATTGATTGATTGACTGATTGATTGATTGATTAATTGATTGATTGATTGATTGATTGATTGATTGGTTGATTGATTGATTGATTGATTGATTGATTGACCAAACTCGTTTTTTTACTTCCTTATGACTTACTGTTCATGGCTGCCTGTACAGTGGGGTGCTTCCAATAACACTACCCTTTCTCCATTATTTCGAATACCACACACGTTCCAATTTGGGCTTAATTCCTGCACTTTTGTGCTGAACCTGCAGTTCAGACATGTGCTTTTCACAAGATCACGTTTTAATCACAGGTCTTCACACAGGCGCTCACGCTTCCCAGGCGCAGTTCTCCGAAAAACGCAACCTTAGTTGCGCCGAGATGGCGCAATATTAGCTGTAGCGAGATGGCGCCTACATTCCGACATGCGAGCAGAAATCGCTGCCTATGCGGGAATGCACGCGGGAAATGAAACCACCCCCCAGAGAGGGGAGCGCTTCGTTTCCTAGACAGCGCCGAATTTCCATTGCCAAACACCCAAAGACCCACGTGACGACAAAAGGAGCTGGGTGAACAAAGCGCGTTGCATACGTCTCATTTCGTCCCGGCGGATTGCTGGCGGCGATTCGGCGCCGCTATAGCTCCGCCCCGGCCGGCATTGCTGCTGTCGTCCGACGGAGAAATCTAATAAAGCGCAGCGCTACATTTCCACGGTCACCTCCCAACCCCCGCTACACCGTGGATACGCGGCGGTGCTCCCAGGGTGCCATTTGCCTGCCGCGATTCCTACCGCGAGGCGTCGGCTCTGCAATACACGGCAAATGTGAGGTTCTGCTGAGACTCTGAATTCTTTTCGTGGCGCCAATTTCAGCCCCGCCCCCATTTCGTATATAGCTGGTGGCTAGACGACATGGCAGAGCCCTGTGCATCGTTCTTGCTGAGGCGACGGAGTGCTCTGAATGGCTGCGAGATATTTTCTGAGAAGGAGGCGTTTAAGAAAGAACTTACGGATAGGCTAAAACGCTTTGTTCCTGATGTTTCCTGGCCAGGTGTACATCTTAGTGATTTCGCTGTACGCGTGTGCTACGAGGATGGAATCTATTTCCGTCGACTGCGTCTGTTAATTGCCATTCTCGGAGTAAATACTTAATAATAATAAGGTTTGGTTTGTAGGGGTTTAAGGTCCCAAAGCGACTCAGAGTATGAGGGGCACCGTAGTGGAGGGCTCCGGAAATTTCGATCACCTGAGGTTCTTTAACGTTCGCTGACATCGCACATACAAAGGCCTCTAGAATTTCGCCCTCATCGAAATTCGACCACCGCGTCCGGGATCGAACCCGCGTCTTTCGGGTAAGCAGCCGAGCGCCATAACCACTGCACTAAATAGACGACTTACTGTAATTAAGTATATCTAATTCAAGTTAAGCGTGCAGCGTCACATTCTTAAGGAAACAGCCTATTCTAATTAAGTATGCAGCACCGACTAGAGCGGCGACGTACTTTATTAGAGGAAGTACGCCCGGAGAATGCCGTTTCTTCACTCGAATGCTAGTGACCTGTGATATCGCGAAGTCTTTAGACTGCTAGCGAATAAAAAACCCATCAATTTCGAGGGCAATTTCGGGGATATTTACACAACTTATCTGTACTGGATATATCTCAAATTACTGATAACCTAAGTCTCCTTTTTAGATATGAACAACTGAGTTAAGCCAAAAGTATAGTGGCCCCTTCACACCTCGGAATAAAACTTTTTAGCGCTCTCTCTCGCTCTTTCCTCAAAGTTTCCTTTTCTCCACAGTGCCAGAGTTATTAGCCCGGTACAAGGCCTCCTTCTTGCATCGGTGCTTATAATAGTGGTTGCCATCCACTTCACATTGTAAGCGTCGTTCGATGATCTTGCTGGGTAAGCCACTGACTTCGTCTGTGCGACTGTACAGCCACGCAATTTTCATGGTGCGTTTACAGAAATATTGCGGACATTCTGTAAGTGATACTGCACGGCACGCCAATTTTAAACTAAGTAAAACAATTTCTTGAAATTTCCTTCTATTCTTTGCTGCGTATGATTGTGCACATAATATTAGCGTCATTGTGAACCCTAGATGACGTTCTCATTATGCTTGGTGATTCATTGTGTTGTTTCTTTCATGACGCAAGTTGTTTTGTGTCAAATTATATATACCTGCGAGCTCCTTGTCAATACGAGGTTTATCTCTCCCTCTCGCCAACACACTTGATCTTTCCGTCAGAATGTCCCCGCAGGAAACACTGTATCTAGACCTATAACTCGTTTATTTATTGTTCAATAATCGTCTTCAGAGAACCGAGGGTTCAGCGATGTTGTGCCAGTATCATTCTCGCGAAATATGACCCCGTGTGTTCGGAGTGAATTGCAAACGGTCATTCTTTCCGACTGCAATAAGCATCAAGACTGGGAGATTTATTGCCACACACGAGTAGAAAGGAATTCTATGGACCATAATGTACCATAAAACGTAGATTTTTTTTAGCCATCCAGGCCAACGCTGGGCACAGCAAAATTGGGAGTAAACACCTGCCTCTTCTTGAGTACTGTGGCTCGTCAACACTAGAAGCGACGAAACTGCTGGGCTGCATTACGTGCTCACGCAAATGACAGCAACGAATCGCATACCCAAGCATGTCTACCAAACGTAGACACGGGCATATTACAGTCTGACCTCTGCTTGTCTTTCACTGAAAGCAGATAGCACTAAATAAATAAAAACAACTTTTCCCGCGGTCAGTCTTGCACAGCCATAACAAGAGAGCCGCCGTAGCAGCAGCAGCTCGGAACGGACCATCAGTATCGCACAAGTGCTAGCCGGAGTACTGCAGAGCACGGCCGCGGGCACGGGTACGCGCGATAAGTGCGCTACCATTAATCAACGCTGGTCGTACGTCAGCCGCCACCAGTTGTCGTCAAGGCCATCGATGCGGGTCGGCTTCGATGATAGCGAGGCCTCGTGTGGGCCCCGTCTTCGGGGTCGCAACGTTCGTCCCATCGCTTGCGAGCGCGAGACAAGGACCGGAAGTAGGCAGAGTTGGCGGGCGGCCTCACCCCTGAGCGGCAATCATAGCCTAATTTGCAGCGGCCGAGTGCTCAATGAGAGCACCCATTAGAGAGCAGGGGGGAGGGTCTGGTTCGTCTTTAATTTCCGCCGCTCGTTAACGCCAGGCATGGCAGGCCGCGAGAGAACGCGGTGACGGTGCTGACACACCGTGGCGCAGAGACGAGTTTGCTCGGAGACAACACTGGGCAGGCTACGATAGGGGTCAGTTTTTAACTTTTTTTTTTCGGCCAGATCGAGTTCAGTTCGTCGATCACGCACTGCAAAAGGAGAGCAGGAAGTATCATCATCATCATCATCATTATCATTATCATCAAAACCAGGCGCGCAAAAAGGAAAATATTAATTTAACCAAGGCCTATAGGAATTAGGTAGCCAGAAATTAATAACATATACACCCATACACCACGACCTTCAATTACTGCCCACGCTACATGTGGAAAAACAACTTTTGTTTCTTTGTATCTTTCTTTTTTCATTCATTCTTTTTTTCTTTCTTTCTTGCTTCATTTCTCTTTCTTTCTATTTCTTTGCGAGTCCCACAATCTTGTTTCGTCCCTCAAAGTTTCTCACCTCCCCCCCCCCCCCCCAGTTACCTGCAAAAAAGCCACCTGCACAAAGGAGGGGGGGGGGGGGGGGGGGTTCTCTCGCACGGTGTCCACTAAGGGGTGCCAAGAATGGGACGCCGCTTAATGTGGATGATAAATTTACATGCTGCTTGAAAGCTTGCCTTTCGTCGGTAACACATTTGCGGTTGCAAGCGTTATATAGCTAAAAAACTGACTAAGGCAGCAGTGTGGTATCAGAAAAACAGTATATCTTATTCATATATAGAGATGAGCGTCACAAGTATTTCTTTCGATGTATAATAAAGCACGCTGCCAGACATCCAAAATATCTTAAGAGGCTTGCGGTCATCACGAGTACTGTAGCGAGACAAGCTCCAGGTTATGTACACCAACGGAGCCTTTCTTAGTGCTGCAAACTAAACGAGAACAAATAATACTGCAAAACTACTTTTCGTTGCAATTCTCGCCGTCTAGTGATTTAATCATTAGTGGTTTTCATGGGCAACAAACAAATTCTCCTTCTTCCAAGGCGATGCTATAAAGCAAAGCGATGGGTCCTTTTTTTTTGCGTATGCGATAGCCGACAAGAATCCCACTCGTTATTTTAAAACTCTGCTCCCAGCGCAATAAACCATGACACAGAGCTCAAACGTCCTGACAAGCATCATACAAGCTGTTACAACAGACACACGATTTCCCGCAAGGAAATTTGAGCCGTCGACCACAAACAACGCGTCTTTTAAAGGGTAACTTTGAAATCGAATCCGAGCTCCATAAACATTTACGGTCGGTTCGGTCGTTCCGAGTTATTGCGAGAGGTAAAAAAAAAAACCCTGGACACAAGTTAGAGCCATTTGCTGGCCGCTGCCGGCAGACTGAACATCACCGTCCAATCATTTTTGAGCGCCGCTCATTTTTACGAGCCGTATCGGCGAAAATCGGTCGCGGACCGCGATCTGATCCCCACAGTAACGAAGATGACGGTGTTCAAGGAATAAAACAAGAAGAACACTTTAAGGAATAGAGCTGCGCCAAGAATCAAAGTGTATACAGACAGCGAGGCGAAAGGAATCGAGTGACTGTTCGACACGGGACGGGACCGATCACGTAATCTTCTCGGAGACCGCTTCCTCCGCGCTCGCCTCAGTGTCGTCGATGGCGATCGATAAACTCATTCTCGCCCGAAGAGGAGCGGGACATCGAACTCGTCTTTTAGCGCCGACCCGTTCTGCGAAGCGATTTCGCTTCCGCTCGACTTCTTCGTCTCGCGGAGAGGTGCAGTCGTGTTCTCTCTTTCGTTTAGACCGTTTCTTTTCGGCCGACTGCAGTGCGGCTCTGTTCCGCCTTTTTCGACTTCTTTCAGGAGCGTTTCATTTAAAGGCGTACATCACCGTCCTTCCTCCGGTATGACTTTTTTTCCTCCTTTTACCACAAAAATTTTGTGTTCCTATTTTGCTTCCGGTGATTTTTCTTCAGTACTCACCGCGTTTCCCCCAGTGTTCCCGCTGCATCGTCTCGCCGTGGCCACACAGAATGTGAATGCAAAAAAAAGGTAAAAATAGCTACATGCAGTGAGTTGAAACCAGGGCGATTTGTTTAAATGAGCTCGCCGGCGCCGAAGCCGGCCGTGGCAGATGCCACGGTAGTTCGGCGGGCCAGAGTTTTAGTCAGCGAGAGCTTGGGTGCCGTTAAAGTACCGTTGCGCTCAATAAAAAGATGCAGTTTGGGCTAGTTGGTAGTCTATTTCTCCAATCAAGGACAGAGAATCGAAAAAGAAAGGTAAACGAAGACAAGCGCTATCTTCGTCTACCTGTCTTTCGTTTCTCTGTGTTTAGCTGCACTGTTCTTCATTAGAAAAACCCTTACACTCACGGCCATGGTAATTTGCCCCGCCGTCGAGGTTCGGTGGTGATGACGCTCAGCTGCCGACAGCAAGGGTACAGAAGCGAATTCAGGAAGGGTGTGGCGGGTTCATTTCGGTGGAGGCGAACCGCTAAAGGCGCCCGTGGGCTGTGCGATGTCAGGGCACGTTAAAGATCCCCAGGTAGTCGAAATTATTCCGGAGCTCTCCACTACGGCATATCGTTCTCTCTTCTTGAACTCGCTACTTCATCCCTTCCCTCACGGCGCGGTTGAGGTGTCCACCGAGAAGTGAGACAGTTACTGCGCCAGTTCCTTTCATCAGAGCGCTCGGCTACTGATCCGGAAGTTCCCGGGTTCGAACCCGACCGCGGCGGCTGCGTTTTTATGGAGGAAAAACGCTAAGGCGCCCGTGTGCTGTGTGATGTCAGTGCACGTTAAAAGATCCCCAAGTGGTCGAAATTATTCCGGAGCCCTCCACTACGGCACCTCTTTCTTCCTTTCTTCTTTCACTCCCTCATTTATCCCTTCCCTTACGGCGTGGTTCAGGTGTTCAATGATATATGAGGCAGATACTGCTCCATTTCCTTTCCCCAAAAAACCAATTATTATTATTATTATTATTATTATTATTATTATTATTATTATTATTATTATTATTATTATTATTATTATTATTATTATTATCATCATCATTCATCCGCCCTCCTGTTTCTCTCTTGCGTCTTTCACCCTCTCCCTCATCTCTTTCCGCGTGGCTCGGTTCAGGTGGAACAATATACTGAGCATTTCTTTGCTCATAAAGGATTTTCAGTTCTGATATACTTTCTTCACCGGACTGTACCCAAGTGGCAAGATGATGTAGATTTTTGCGGGACCCGAACTCAAGGTAGTTGAGTACACGGCTAAAAGTAATTCATAAGCAGCACTTGGCGGGTGCCTCATACCGTGTCGGTATCTATGGCGTGATAGGGTTGTGCAAAACAGACTCCGTCCGCATTTATATCCGCCTGCGAAAGTCAGCATTTCAATCATGTAGCAGTAAAAAGAAGACAGAGAAGGTCTGTGCATAGGCCGAATGGCGGACAGAGTCCTTCTCAAAATGCCTTTGTTTATGATAAGACCGAAAAAACTCAGCACGATTACGGTACGCAGTAATGCGCTATTACAGCCAGCTATTGTGGGTGACTTCTGGGACTAAACGGCGATGTTTTATTGCTATTTATGTATTCTTATTTTAAATCCAAGTACTAAAGCGCCTTTCACCGCTGCGTTCCTGTGCGGGTGCGGCTCTTCAATTTCGGTAGCTTCCACAGCTGTGTCTTGGCGGCTGCGGTGGCTGAGCTTCTGCACGAGAGGCGCGTTTTACGATTACGACGGCCGAGTAGCGCAATCGTTTTGTGAGCTTTTTGCAACAGCAAAGTAATACCGCGTAACCGGCCATAGTAATCACGCCCCTTTCTGCTCTTCCTTAATCTTTTCCCTCACGGTGCTGTCCAGGAGTCCCTCCCGTTGTATGGCTGCTATCGCGCATTTACTTAAAACTGCTTGCACCTCCTACGCAGGTGCTGTTCCAGGTGCTGTGTGTTGCGGTGCAAGCCATGGCTGTGAAGGAGTGCTCTGAAAAAGTTTGGCCATGTTTTTTCAGTGGTGGCAACCTATTCCAATCCAACTGTCCTTCGAGGGCTGATGAAATGCAGGTGTAGGGGATTCTTGACAAGCGTTGTTGTTCTAAATTAGAGGCCATTGCGATTGTTAAGGAAAGGGCACATGGTTACTCTGGTGTAGCAGCGTGGCAGACCACTGTGGCGGATTTCAGCTTTCCTGATGCTATAGCAGGAGCGGTTAGAGAAGGCTATGGCGAAGGTCATGAACCGTTTGATGGAATCTGTCACTGCAAGCATCACTCAGGGAATTGTGGTCACGGATGACCATTTTAATGCTTAACCCCACGCCTCCCCTGTGTCATCGTGCATCCTGCTGCAGCTCCCGCTCAGAGTAGAGACATGTCTGCCATTTCTACAATGCAAACGAAAAAAAAAAGCGTCCGTCACCAACTTTTGCCGCAAAAGTCCTCAACAGGGGCACCTTTTGAGTGTGTTGTCGCAGTAGGGCTCGATTCTCGAGCCCAGAAACGTAGCTGGTCCTCCTTTTGGGCCTTCGCAGGATCGTCTAGCCTTCAATCTAAACCCGAAAATAATAACTCAGGTACAAACTTTAAGCGTAGCATTTTGGAAAATGCAGTTGCTGCTGCAGATTTCTTGGCAGAATAGGGTCTCGGATTTTCAGATTTTCGGATTTTACTCGACGTTATAATACTTCAATAATAATAATTGGTTTTTTTGAGGAAAGGAAATGGCGCAGTATCTGTCTCATATATCTTTGGACACCTGAACCGCGCCGTAAGGGAAGGGATAAATGAGGGAGTGAAAGAAGAAAGGAAGAATAGGTGCCGTAGTGGAGGGCTCCAGAATAATTTCGACCACCTGGGGATCTTTAACGTGCACTGACATCGCACAGCACACGGGCGCCTTATATAGTACTTCAAAAAAACGTGGTTATCTAAATCAACGAAATTTCGTATGAAAAAATGCTGTCTATCGTGGAGAGGTTGTTTGCTGTTGTTGGTCTCGTCGAAATTTTATCATAGGGGTAAGTTTAGTGCTTCAATGTACGGATGTCCACCGCGCAATTCAGCCTGTGGATCTTTCCATACCTGGATTTCAGCCAATAACAATTGGTAATGTTTATTTCTCATATGGAGCTCATGACACGCGTCCTCTAGATTATTTGCTCACAACCTGAAGATCGCGTGTGTTGCGGGTCGGAGATTTCAATTCTCATCGCCCCACTCGGGTATTTCGAGCAGATAAGTGCGGGGTCTCGTTTATCGGACTGGGCACGTGCAAACAACCTAATCTGTATGCAAAGGGGTTTCCCAACTTTTCTCTGAGGCCAACGTTTTCCACCCCAGGGGTAACAGTCTCCTCCTGGACTCCTGTTGACTCTGCAACAATCGGGATCACTTTTCAATCAGTTCCGAAATTGCGTGTCCGGTGAGCTCGGCCGGCGCACTGAGTTGCTCCCTCCACAGTTTTAACGGTTTCAAAAGCTCACTCAGTACAGAACTCAAAACTGTGCCGAATTTGTCTGGTGAGTGCAGGGCGTTTGCGCACTTGCTCCGCTGTAGATCGAGCGCGGCATAATAATAATAATAATAATAATAATAATAATAATAATAATAATAATAATAATAATAATAATAATAATAATAATAATAATAATAATAATAATAATTGGTTTTTGGGGAAGGAAATGGCGCAGTATATGTCTCATGTATCGTTGGACACTGAACCGCGCCGTAAGGGAAGAGATAAAGGAGGGAGTAAAAGATGAAAGGAAGAAAGTGCCGTAGTGGAGAGCTCCGGAATAATTTCGACCACTTAGGGATATTTAACGTGCACTGGACATCGCACAGCACACGGGCGCCTTAGCGTTTTTCCTCCATAAAGACGCGGCCGCCGCGGTCGGGTTCGAACCCGGGAACTCCGGCAGCAATCGAAATTTATAGTGCGGGGTTGGTAAAGGAATTTCTCTGAATTCTTGGTGGAACGCATACCAGAGATTAAAGGCAGCGAAATGCAGCCTGGCAGGAACTATTCCATAACCACTGCCCCCGAAACTGGACAGATTACAAATTTACCGCAGCTACCTTTAAGCGCAGAGGCGTTTTCGTGCAAAGGAAGCACATGTTGAAAAGCATTATGATTACCTTCTCGATCAATAATTTGTAATGGACAGCATGCATCAAAGGGGTTTAGATTATTAGGCCCCATTACCACCTTCAAACACCTCTGTCACTGAATCTGAGTTGCTCCTCTTATCTGATCTTAATCTCGGTTTCTGCTGCATCCAATACCCAAAACTGGAGATCACCGCCTGGTCATCACCAATCCCCCTTGTGGGTGTGCGCCATTATATCTCAAGGGAAACAACGACAAACACAATACGAAACGAATCACAGGGAAGAGCTACCCGTAGTCCATGTGATCAGGTGTTAGTGCGCAACCCACCCGCAGACGACAAAGGTAGCGTGAGGAACTGGCAGGCGGTGGGTCAGATGATTGTTACGGCCACACCGACGTCACTTACAAAACAAGCCACTTACAGTTGAGCAGCAAAAAAGAAATAGAGTGGCTTACTTTTCCGAACCGTGGCAGCTCGCATAAAGAACTCGGTCCTTGAGGGTCCTTAAAATAAGATATTTGAATTTAATATTTGATCCAGCTTCTGCAGCTACCGCTGCGAAAACTGTAACAAAGTATCATTAAATTTGCAGAGCCGGTTGGAAAGGGATAGAACAAAAAAAGAATCGAAATAATTTCTTTTTTTCCCGTCAAGGATGATTTACAGGACCACCGTCTTATTAAAATGACAAAGTACGCGCGGAACGTTTCTCTTTTTTTTTTGCACTTCAAATCTGCCAGTGACTCGTTTTTACATTCTTTGGTTTTCTTAGCCTTCGGTCTCTCGGGTTTCCAGGCTCGATTATCGCTTTTTAAAAATGCTCTCACTATGAATATTTTTTCACCTACGGGGATATTGATTTACTATTTTATTGCTTTGCAACTTCAAAGGACGACCATGACGAACCAGTGGGTGGGCATGGTGCCAGCGTCGTTTCAGACGCCATCCCTCATCGTCCCTGTCACCGTCTCATGCTCCACCGCGTGAGTCATAAGTTATTACGCTTCGGGGACGAATCGGCGCCCACGACGGTGCTGCCAGACCGATTATAAATTGCAGGATATGCGCTACATAGCAATCAAGAACAGGTTCCTCATAAGGTCGGTGTCGCAAACTAGTAAGTGCTAGCAAAAACGTTCGTTGAAGGTGAACACCTTAAGAGCTATTTTCTAGCTAGTTGTGACCTTGTCTGCTTACTTCCTATATCTATCATAAACTTAGAAGGGGGGGGGGGGGGGGGGGGGGGAGACTTTCCCAACTCCCGTCATCACCACTTTAAATAGTTCCCATTATTCATCTTTTCCTGGTGTTCAAAGCGGAAAGCAAGCATTATCAGACATTTTTTATGCTCCTTAAACTGATACTATCCTATTCGAATGTTCGCTTGCATTCACTTTGCCTTTTCGGTAATGCGAAGCAAAATAGGCTGCTTCGCGCTCTAATCCACGCTTTTTTTTGTTTTCGCTTCTACGAAGAGTGCTAAATGCTTTAAGCGTGGAAGCTCAAAATCCTCCTGCGTCCTTCTCATTTCGTGAGGTATCTTTTAAATGCTGCTCGGAAAGAAAGAACTGAAATTAAGTCAAGAAAATAGGGTGATTGCCAGTGAGAGATCTCCTTAAGCCGAACATGTACTGAAATAAATGAGCAGACGAATAGCCCAATAATGCCCCAGTGCCAAGTAGTCTCGTTTCTATGGACGCTCAATCGGCTCGGAATCTGCAGTGCTGTCTACGTCATATTTCTAAAAAGATTTTTTTTAAAGCTTATTGCACGCGTGGAGAAGCAGCAAGAAAGCACAGACGAATAAATAAGTCGAAAAAATGTTTTTTCAAAGCAAAAGTAATCAAATGCAAATAACACAACTCGAGCTAGGTTGGTTGTTCATCACAAAGGAAAACAGCGCAAACTTCCCAAGGACACTGTAAGCGGCAGAGCACCAGGACAACAGCGCCACTGTCTCGTATTCCATTTTCTGTCCTTGTGAAGTTTGCACTGTTTTCCTTTGCGAACCAAAAGCGCCTGCGAAAGGCCGACTTTGTTCACACAGGCCGGCGGTGTTTACTGTGAACGTGTAACATAGCACGCCTCTTCAGAACGTTGTCTATACTCCCTCCATTATGAGGGCGCCTTTGCTCAGGCGTAGAATCGATGACTGGGGCACTTGGTTTGCATTCATGATTTAAGAAATAAAGAACAAAAATGACGGACATTGATAATAACAGCACAGCGCTCGTTCTGTGCTGTACTTTTAATTTTCCACCGTTTTTTGCGTTATTTTTCCCAGCGTACTCTCTTTGCTAAGCTCTAGTTTCAAGTGTGTCAGTTACACACCACGTTACTTCTAACGCTTTGTAAATGTGGATGGCACCTTTGACAGAGCTTAACCATCAAGCGAACCTCATAATTGCAGGAACTATAATTCCTGCAAATTTTTTGCTCCACTCGCGCGTTATCCTTCGTTTTCTTCCTCACCAGAGGGACGCTTGTTTACCCTTGGGAAAGCCGGTGGGTATGCTTGACTGCACTGGGGATCGAACCCTGCACCATCGACATACGAGGTGGAGATTCAGATCTCAAGTCCACCGCTGTGGTTAAGGCCAGACCCACGAAATCATTGAACTGGGCGCTGTCATAAGTTGAGGGTGTGATCCAGCAAGGCGCAAACTCGCTGATCATTGCAAACGGTGCTTTATCAAACGACAACCTGACGACCCTGACCCTATACCTTGTTCACCAATCTCTCAGGAAATATGCGTACTAGCCACGATGAAAAACTCAATCAGAACGAGAAAATTTTTGAAGCTTTAATTGTATAGACAAATGAGGATCAAACTGCGTCACCAGTCTATCTGCCAGTCCATATATATATATATATATATATATATATATATATATATATATATATATATATATATATATATATATATATATATATATATATATATATATTATATATATATATATATATAATATATATATATAAAGCGTACCTAAAGCGTGGCACTACTGCGCCGTGTGTGATTTTTCAGCACCTTGAGAAGAGTTATATTGCATGTTTTTTTGTTTTTTTTACAATAAATTGCATTGGAAGACTAGCGTCTGTCCTATGCGTATGTGTTTCTTTTGTCCCTTGTGTCCAAAAAAGCGCTAGCAAATATTATTGCTTTAAAAAAAGCGCTAGCAAATATTATTGCTTTCTATTGCTACTTCTATTTGGCTATGGCGGAGGCGGGGTTTTCTATGGAAAAGGAGCATTTTTGCCGCTACTCTTAATCTGCCATCACACGCTCGCCTACGCGGTCGCTGCCGGACACACCGTTTGAAAACGAGTTGTCATCGGGTTTCTAGAAAAATAAGAAAAACAAAACTTTATTAACCGCACGCGCTCAGTTTGCGGCATCGAGTTTCATCCCTTCTAGGCAACTGAGGCAGTCGCAATAAGTTCGCTTGCAGCATAAGAGCAGTGACATTTTTCCTTTACTGGCTGCGGAAAAAAGAACAAACTTGTGAAAATATTCGCACATTTGTCGCAGCCAGCAGCAATTTTCTTCCTGCGGCTCCCTGTCCGTGTGTGCCTCATTGCTGTCATTTATTGTCTTTCCGCTATATCATTCCTGTAAGCATAGCACATGCTCTTTGTGGGGATCTGTGCCTTTCCGCTTAACGTTGATCATTTTGCCTTTGCTGAATGTCGTTCTTCCTTTGTTCATATCTCTCCTCTTTGTTTTTCCAACCTGTTTGTCATTCCCTCATTCTCTGTTTCCTTCCTGTGCTGACCCTCAGTCATCAGTCATCTCAGTGACCCTATATCATAAAGGCAATACCTGTCCTTTAGGCTGACTTCCTGTACACTAATTAAAGTGTTTCCTGCTTTGCTTCGCCGTCAGGGAAGATGAAATATTGGCTTGAGTCTGTCTAGTGCTGAAACCTAAAGGAGGTAAAGTGAAAAAAAAAATTAAAGGTGGCAGCGATTCTTACGCAGTTCTTTAAGGGCGAGGCCATTCGATATCCACAAAGCTCATTTCCAATCCGTCGTGATCTCGAAGCAACTTTCCTCCTGTGTGTCCGCAGCGGAAATAAATCCGGCCAACCAGAGCAGCCATGTTTGTCGCAGCCGCAGATGGTTCGAGCGCGTCCCGACAAATCCCTTAATTGGATGCGCGGCGCGAGAACTTCGCTTTAATTCCGCCGCGTTCCGGGAAAGGCGTTGTTCTTTCCGAGAAACAAAAAAAAAAAGACATTAACAGGAGTGCCTCTAGCGGCCCACGTCAAACAAAGGGTTAAAAGCTCTCGTAATGGCACGGAGAACGCCTTGGCATTCAACTGTAGGGCCCACGCATTCTCAAGCACTCGTGTCTGGGGTGCGTGTAAAGCTCTCTTGTCACATTGCTTACTTTTCGAGGGCGACGTGCCAAGCTTCGAGATCCTTGAACGATGTGAATCCGCTCGGTCCGCAAAGCCGCGGGGCCGTGCTGTAGGGTATTTATAGCTCTGCATGGGAGCGTTATGTTAGCCTTACGCCATGCAAGCAAGGGCGAGCGAACAGAGAGCTGTCCCACGCGCGACGAAACATCCCTGCCTCCTGAGCGTCGCGTATACTGCGCGCGAATAGGCATCGCAGGGATCAGCCGAGCCCACTCCGTAGCTAATTAATTATTTAAACTAGAGCAACCAGTTCCGCGCAGCTTTCGCCCGCAGCTTGCGATCCCTGCTTTGTTCTTCGCACCTTTTCAAGTCCTTTGTGATACGTCATGAGGCGCAAGTGCGTGTGCGCGTGCGTGCGAATGACTGTCGTCGGCCTGCATTTATTCGAACTTTCGCTAACAGAGATTGATGAGTGTCCCCTCTGCAGATTTGGCGCTAAAAAGGAGGGGCGAGTGTAGGGAACAAACTAGGGGCGGGCTAAAATATTATTAAGAATAGCTGTAACTTTCTGTTCACACAACTAACCGTAAGGACGCGTCATGGTGGGCTTTCACCCTGTTTACTCTTTTTTTGTTCATCTTCGAGACGACCTTGGGTTGTTGAGCCATATTTTTAGTCATTTGCTGTGCACTGCCGGCTATCGAAGCATCAGCACGAGCGCTTTTCTTTCAGAACCGCTATTTCACAGTCATATACTTTTCAACGGTTTGGTCGATGACCCTTTTCACAATCACTTCAGCCCAGAAACGCCGAGAACCAGGCCAGGAGAAATCTTGTACCCATTAGTATTTGGACTGTGGCATCGCGCGTACCGAGCTCGCTGCACTCTCCCCCATTTCTGTATTTATTTTTCTTCCCTCCTCTTGCGTAGAAAAGCAGGCCAGAGACTGGTTGCTCCGGCTGACCTCACCTCCCTCCCACTATTAAAGATCTTTCTCTGTCTCTCTGCTTTGAAAAGCAAAATGGCTGAAACGATACAGTTCCTTTTTGCGTTTAGCCGCAAGCGGATCAGCATTCGCTTAATTTATTAAGTTTGATTCAGTGCTCAAGAAGATTGAAAACGAACGGTAGAATGAATGAATGAATGAATGAATGAATGAATGAATGAATGAATGAATGAATGAATGAGATAGCATGTCTCACACACTACCGGTTGATCACTTCGTGTTCTCCTGACTCCACCGTCTCAGGGGCAAACTGTTTTGTACGAGAACCAAAAATTGGCCGACAATTACGCTTCTCAGTAATGCGATATTTGGACGTAGCTGCTGCCGTATTTGAACCATAGGCAACCGCAGACGGTACACGCAGTGCCGAACGGAGCCGGATCTTGGTTTAGGCTTCCACAGCGCGCACAGCGATCCTGTGCCGCAGAGCTTAGCTGAGACTCATCTCGGGCGAATCCTCACTGGAAACGTTTGCCAACGACAATGCAGCCTTAGTCACGGGACAATGACGCGAGCAAGAATGTCAACTCAGAGTAATGTCATTCCTCGGAAATGACATTAAAAATCGCCGCCTGAAAGGGAGCTATATTGCACTTGCTAGGAATTAAATGCGTTCTACAGTGAAATTCGGTGCCATATTCTACGTCTCCCCTCTTCTCCTCAAAATTCCTTAAATTTTGAGGCATTGCTCATCAATAGCGCGCGTACGTGCTCACGTGACACACCATTTTACAAACTATTTGCTCTTACGGCGCACCATTTAACACAGAACGCCCCACATCACTGCATGTCTTGTTTTCAAAGACAAGTCCGAAGTCTAAGACAAGTACAAGACACGCGTAACACGCAGACAAGTCCACTTGTCGAAACGTTGGCAAGTACCTTGATGTTTTCTCTCCCTTGTTCACTTCGTGATTATGAGGAACCATCTGGCCAGCCTCTCTCTACCATGTACTATAGGTTGCCCACTTAAACCTAGCATCAATCCTATGCTTTTCTTAAATGATGAACAATTAAGGCTATCCATTTTTACTTGTTAGTATGTTCCATGCAGGCTGCTAGCTTAAACCGTACACAAAATGCGTCTCAAGAGGCAACAGAGCGGCGTTTCTTAATTAGCCTTGAGCCGCGATATGGCAGCGAGCGAAATGGATGGACGCCCACACCTACGGAGGAGTCAGTAAACCTTAACTCGCTCAAGAGCCAAGTGCCCTGCAATATCATTCCACTAAAGACGCGTGGGAGGAGAAGAGGTAATTAAAAAATGATCCACTTTGCGTACCCGACCAGTGCGCGAGGGTTAAATCACGCGGCGCATATTGCGTGAAAGCCAACTCAACGAGCGCTTCTAGAGAAAATTAGGGGGGGGGGAGCTAGCCTGACGAAAAACTGAGACTTGCTTTTCATTGTGCAGCAGCAGCCGTGCGAAAGCTCCCGAACTTTCGGTAAGCAGCTGAGCAGAAAAGTTCAAAAAAGCTATGAACCAAAGAAAGCCTAAATGTCATTGCATAATTCGCCGAATGAAAGCAGCAGGTAAGATAGCGGTGGTTGCGTTTTCTTGGCAAAATATTTTTCCTGAACCTTGCACTAACAATCCCAACAAAGCATTTTGCTGGTATAAGAGCTTTGCTCCAGCGTCACAGATAAAAAAAAAAGCTGACCTGAATGGCCTGTGTTGGAGAGATAATGCTTGAATATTTTTATTGTGCCCCGCATGGATGTGTTTTTAACGTTTCCTTTTTTCTGCAGTTGCGTAGATACATGAAAATCGGTTTTCTTCCTTCCAATTTACACGTGTTCGCCTTTTTTCTCCCAACATCCTCACTAAACGCTTGAATCTGTCTACGTCAGATTAACTACTTTTTTAGTGCAAACCTAGTTTAGTTTAGGGTGAAGAACTCCGGATAATTTCGACCACATGGGGTTCTTTTCCGTATACACTGACATCGCACAGTACACGGGCATCTAGTATTTCGCCTCCATCGAAATTTGACCGCCGCGGCCGGGATCGAACCCGCGTCTTTCGGTTCAGCAGCCGAGCGCCATAACCACTGAGCCACCGCGGCGGCTTTTAGTTCAGACCTCTTCTAACTATCGGGGACACCGCGGGTTTCACATTAATCATCGCAAAGTTTATGAACGGCGCATATTTTAAATATGCGCTGAAAAGAAGTACAATAAGAGGGGTCGGTTCAAGTTGCCCCTTCCAAGGTCAATCCTTTTGGACCGTTATCGAATTAAGTTCTGCATGAAGTGCCTTCTGTGTCCACTCCCTCTTACAAGCGCTACTTCGTGAACTGCCGTGAAGCACAAAACAGGCAGCAGCATTCAACGCCACCACAACCCGCCTGTGATTAACATCCACGTATACACCGTAAGCGTGACCATCGTAGTTTCAGCTACAGATGACTGTCTGCGTGAAGACAACTGACAGTGAGATACCCGCAACGATGAAGCAATGAGCAAACTTTCTTTTTTCGATGTCTACCGCTCAGGTCCTCCGTAATGACTCGGATAAGCTTTTCTGAAACAGATGAAAAATATGCGAGGAAACCATAGCAACATGTTGCCGGTGAAGCCTGCAGCTCGGGAACTGCTTTGAAAAGCAACAGGGATGCGAGAAAGCGTACTCGGGCAGATCATACGCACCCGCCGCGGTGGCTCAGTGGTTAGGGCGCTCGACTACTGATCCGGAGTTCCCGGGTTCGAACCCGACCACGGCGGCTGCGTTTTTATGGAGGAAAAACGCTAAGGCGCCCGTGTGCTGTGCGATGTCAGTGCACGTTAAAGATCCCCAGGTGGTCGAAATTATTCCGGAGCCCTCCACTACGGCACCTCTTCTTCCTTTCTTCTTTCACTCCCTCCTTTATCCCTTCCCTTACGGCGCGGTTCAGGTGTACAACGATATATGAGACAGATACTGCGCCATTTCCTTTCCCCCCCAAAAAACAATTATTATTATTATTATTATTATTATTATTATTATTATTATTATTATTATTATTATTATTATTATTATTATTATTATTATTATTATTATTATTATTATTATTATTATTATTATTATTATTATTATTATTATTATCATACGCAAGGTTTCTCGACAGATGTGGATGCCCACTGACTCTCCAGTGAAAAAAAAAATGGCTTCAATCTTGCATAGTTTCAGTTGCAACCAATGTTTCAATACGCTAGAATGGCAGCGAGTTGCCGCTGCTGGTTTCTGTTCGATAAGTCTATTGGATAAATTATTTCAGCCTATGATAATTGGTTTATCCTCCACGAGATGCAGTCACCTGAACAGGTTTGTGTTCAGGGAAGGGTCCGACTCACCGAAACCTTCGGTCTTGCGGTATACTTCCAATGCCACGGAGAGCTGCGTTGTTTAAGCTGTCACCGCTCGACCTAACAATCTAGCTGAGCGCGCATTGTTTCAAGGTTTAAAAAAACACGGAGCTTTCCAGTTCGCCGAACTCACAAAAGGCGGCTGCAGCTCTGCTTTAAACGTTCAATTTCCACGAGGGTATCGCACCCGTTTTCACAGCGTAATACATTAAGTCTGATTAGTCCCTAGAACTGTTCCCGAACTTATCTGACACCATGTAGTCTTCAGTGACTAGAACCTACACGATTCACATGTAGCAAACACGGAAGACATCAATATTCATGGTGAGCACAAAAAACGCCCGCTGCATGTCTTTCTCGGCAGCTTTTTTTTTCGTAGATTTGGTAAATAGGTTTAGGAGTGAGCGATTTTCACGTCACCTCAGTGTGTGCAAATAATTGCTCAAAACCTCATCACTTTCTCCCAAAATAGCAAGCCATCAGCCGGACTAACATTTTAGAAGAAATAAAAAAGTAATCTCCTAATTTCTTCGAATTGAAAGGAGCACAAATTAAACTGATGCTACCAACCACAAACGGTTACGTCAGCATGTGTGTCGAAGCATGGTTGCACAAAATGAGCCATATTCGCTGCTCAACGCTCTTTGTTACATTCCTATGCTTCATTTTTGCGTCAGAGCTAAGTAGAAAGAACGTTAGCCTATTCCCCTTGAACTAAGAACTACTCTTCTTGGCGGTGTTCAATGCGCACCTGCAAGTGTGCTCTACGCCAACTCTAGGCACAGGGCAAAAAACAGTTTCCTACGGCAAACCTCTGTTTGTTGTCAGAGTGGTAGACCAGGGCCTTCAAGCAATTCTTGAAGAATTCAGTGATTTCAATGAGACATGAAGCACACGCTCCCACGTAGTAGTGATAGTCTCTACCAGCTCATGCATATCTTCAGGCCGTTATACGTCTGGAAGTTCGTATCTCTCAAGTTCCGTGAGCTGTGGAAAATAGGATATGCACATTTACTGGTTGCGCGCAATTACGTTTTCATATGCCTTTAAAATCGTCTGCAGTCATGTTTCTCGCCACGGTCTGATTGCAATTTACAGAGGCCTCAGACACTTGCTCCCATCTGTATCACATCTGTCGCTTCCCAAAAGCTGGTTCTAGACATGCAAATGTCATAGTTCATTTTTGCAAGCGTTATTTCTGATGGGAACCAACGTGTGAACAGCGACAACGCTGAATTTTCTCATAATAGAACTAGTTTCACGTAGTACATACAGTCCCCGCCGCATGAACAGCTGCAGAGAACTGTTCACGTTCGAAGATACGTGACGCATCTGTGGTCCATTAACGCACGGACTAAAAGTATGTACTTATTACTTTCGTGCGTGTAAGTATAAATGACAGGTGGAATATTTAGTTAGTAACCTCTTAGCCTCTTCTTAATAGGT